>NW_028324241.1:2097500-2344166 GCF_054372755.1 Phalangium opilio
GATTTTTCTATTGTGTGGAATGACTTTAATATTAAAACAATTATAAAAATGGAAGACCTTATTTAAGAAACCCTTATTGTATTATAATTTTCCATGTTTAATTTCAAACTGTGTTTTCAAAGTTTTATTTACACAGAATTTACACCTTAAATTGAACGCAAAAAGGCAAAGTAATAAAACTTTCTATTGAGTGTTTTTAGGGTGTTGAAAAACTTTCGTAAATTACACCCTTTTAACACATTTTTGACACTTTCATGGAGAATTCCCTTAAAACTTTGACAAACTCATCGAAACAGAGACATTTTTTTAAAAGTTCCATATTTTTGTGTTTATTGTGAATATCATACTTACAATTTTTCTAAATTGAATGTAATCCTTAACCCGGGTGAATCTTTAATTAGAAACATAGTTAGAAATGCGCTTTCCTTACGATACCAAGAGCGTATGAAGAAGGAGTAAAAGTACCTTTGTCAACAGCGCAATCGCGTTGCAAATACTAAAGGCTTACTAATATCTGGCGTCATTAATTATTTACCCAACTTTAAGATATGGCGGTTTTAAAAATAATCCTAGAATATTTAAGTACGGTATTTGCAAAATACGAAAGGGCCTTTTTTGAAATGACGGAGGGTTTGCGGTGCCACAAAGGCATCACCAAAAAGCTATTCAAGATCTTTTGAGTGAAAGTTCCCATCTATTAACTATTCAAACCTGTCCCAGATCAGTGAAAAGAGGCTCTAGAAATAATAGTTAACCGACTAAGTGAAACAACTGTGATATCAAAATACGAAACGAAAGTAATCGATGCAAGTCGTTTTCCTCTGGCGCTCCAGAGAAACTACAGAGAATGCTGTTTCAGTTGGATCAATAACTAAGACTCGTACTCGTCCTTGATTCGCTCTGATGGCCTACTTTACCTGAGACGTTCCGTGTGTTCAAAAATGAAAAACCAAAGTCGAATTGCAGAATCGAAAGGATAATCCCAAGGACTCTAGAAGACGCGTTCAATCTTTAAATACAACTTTAACTCTAGTACATCGACTCTACAACTAGTCTTAAAAAACCAGGCTCCATTATTACAAAATTATTTGAACTTTGATATCAGGAATTTTATTGCAAAACTAAAGCATCCCAGTTTCAGCCATAAAATTCTGATTCATTATATTCTGATAAATTTCAGAAGGGCTTAATGAATTTAATAGAAACAATTATTTCAATGACTCTACTAGTTTTTGCCTCGTTATTGGACCATCATTAGCAGAATGACCCGTTTTCAAAAAGAAGAATTTTTTTTAAACGGGTGATGCTCCTAATGAAGATCCAATAATGACACCGAAACTAGTAAAGCCATTTTAATACAAAACTTGAAAAAGTAATTTCTTTGAAATTCATCAAGCTCTTTTGAACCAGGTGCTATTAATCTCCATTTTAACTTCATAAGGGCTTTAATTTATGTGGATGGTTTTTTGATTAGATTTATCTTTTTTTGTTTTTCGTTAACTGTTTTGAAAACCGAAAACGTTCACAAAACTTAAATGCGAATCATTAATTTGTGGATAAAATTTCCGATAATTTATTTTATAAACAAGTTGAAAAACAACAAAAATACATCATCCGAAGCACTAACCACGAATGAGGTAAATGCATTATCTACCTTAAATAGACTTGACTCTGGCTTATAAACATGTTCCCTGTTTAATTAAAATGGTCTTTATGGACAAAGACGAGAAATATTTTTTTTCATGAAAAATGCATTTGCCAAAAATTCATATCAATAATACCTACACGTGAACTTAGCTCAGAATTGTAGCTCTTGCAATGAATTCGGCTCTTCTGGGATCTTTATAGCATTAATAAAAACTGTCATTGTAGACAAAGACGGTAAAGTTTAAAAGATAAGTGTAGAAAATTAATTGCCTGAAGTGACAGATATTAAAATTTTCACTTTTGAAGTCATGATCATAAAACATCGATTATTTGAAAAAATTCTTACCACTTAAATTATTTTCATTCATTCATTGGCTGCCAAAAAATAAAACTTGTTTGCTACAATTCTTCACCCTCTACCCCAGGTTCTCTGCCTAAGCTGAGAGAATCGAATATGAACGCGAACGGCGGCGAATCAGCGCATTTAACTTTAAAAAATCTAAAACGTCACTTCTGCCATGCCTTTTTTAACGTGTCATGACATTTTTCGCCTTCGGTAGCCAGCTAAACAGACGTAAATTTTGGTCGAAAATATCTTTAAATATGTTCGATGGAGAATTAACAATGAAATCATAAAATCCCTCTATGTTGCTTTGAAATCCAAAATCTTTCTCAAATTTCAAAAACCCGTACATAAAAACCCCACACGTTCTAGCTCTCGGAGAAATAAATTACATACAATTTCAACTTATGATAGTAAAAATTATAGGCTACTAGCCATTTAGTTAGTTTATAGCATTAGCTCTTTAAAGTCTAACAAGTTGGGAAAACCAAAATATTACCTCTCCGTGTCAAGAGGTCTACTACTACAAACGTATTTACCTAGATATGGAATTATTTCACTTTTTTGAAGTAAAAATTTACGAAATATTGAAGCAGTATTCCAAACATAGCGAATGTACAGTAAAGCAGACAACATTTTACATCCAATAAGGATAAATCTTGGACACATGGAAATCAGTCAATGGGGAAAAGAACAGGAAATGAAGTCTACGCTTCAGCTGTTTACCCTATATTCTGAAAGCTACATTCACAACTGGTTTTCAGTGTAAACACTATCGTCTCGTCTCACCTCAACAATATTCTTAGTTTGCCAACATGAATGTTAACGTTAAATAACACCAAAGCTAAATTGTAGCTAGACGCACTAATAGTCAATGCGCACCATAAAGAGAAGAATAAGTCTGTAGTTACTACCCGTTTACCATTAGCCCTTTTACTAACCTTATAATTATTATTTAAGAGTGTATTTAACTTTCGGCTCACTTTGAACCGTTGATGTCTGTTCATTTCAGACACGAAAATCAAAGCCAAGAGTTTACTTCACCTCAGGCCTCAATTATTTACTCTTTGTTTCACTCAGCCTATTGCGGATAATACTTGTTATACGCGCCGGAGTCTAGGTCTTAGTTTTCTTCATGAAATCACTAAACCAAGGATAATTCTATATACAGATGTAGTATAGCTTAAGCAATATATAAACAGCCATTTCAAATAACAATATTAAAAAAAATCTTTGGAATATCAAAATGAAACAGAGCTTTAAAGCTACAAAAGTACTAAATGCATCATAATTACGAAAAATACTTCCACATATTCACTTTATATTATGGAAAAAGGGAATATTAAGGTTCTGTATGATTTCTTAACACATCAACACAAGGCTAACTGCTAACGCGGCGCACTAGTGTAACAATGGACGGACACACACAGACAACAAGAGTAACAAGGAGTATAAACCCATTAGTGGAAGCAGTATTTTTTTTCCGAAACAATCTCGCTTATCTTTATCCTCTCTAGACTTCGCTAAAAACGTATTACTACTACGTAAAATATTAATAGACAGGCAAGGATTGATACCATTAAAGAAGGAGCGCAATATTATCCATATTTTCATTTCATATACAGAGAAAAGAAATTATTATGTTTCTGAGAGGAGCTTCCCATTTTGGTTGTTGTTTTGAAAAATATATCGCAATGCACGGGCCTTGATACATAGGAGGCAATGAATGAAATATATCGCATGCACGGGCCTTGGCAGATATAGGAGGCGATGATAATCTCTCTCTTTGCACGAGAGGTTTATCTTTAATATTTAAATAAAAATAATTATTTTTAATTATTTTAATCTTCAATAATTAACATTAATAATAGTTAAATCGTTTAAAATAAAGTTATACCTATTATCATCTCAAACTTTGCTAATATTGACGTTTAAAGTGAAGGGTACCCCTCTTGCCCACTTTCTTCAAATTTTGGGGTATATATACGATTCGTTTCAATTATAATAGTAAGGAAAAAGCGCAATTGCGAAAACCTTTGGTGGCGATCCCACCTTAGGGAGGCTAGACGTTTCTCGTAACCCCCCTAGCTGATCGCCGCGTATATCCTAAAACCAAACTATGATAATGGAGTAGAAGCCAATGATACAGATTGGTGTCTATGTGGAATAGACGGAAGACCAGTGGATGGTGGTGTTAGAAGCCAATGATACAGATTGGTGTCTATGTGGAATAGACGGAAGACCAGTGGATGGTGGTGTTTAGGAGCCAGTATGCACAGACTGGTGTCCTAGTGGGATGGACAAAGACCAGAAGATGGTGGTGATTAGAAGCCAGTATGTACAGACTGGTGTCCAAGTGGAATGGACGAAGACCAGAAGATGGTGGTGATTAGAAGCCAATATGTACAGACTTGTGTCCAAGTGGAATGGACGAAGACCAGAAGATGGTGGTGATTAGAAGCCAGTATGTACAGACTGGTGTCCATGTGGGATGGACGAAGACCAGAAGATGGTGGTGATTAGAAGCCAGTATGTACAGACTGGTGTACATATGGGATGGACGAAGACCAAACATGGTGGTGTGAGAACTCAAGTATAGAGTAGCCAACGGAGAGAAATACAATTTTCTAAATTTCTGTGACCTGTCAATGCGGTCCGGAAATTGGGAACATGTTTGCTCCGATACGCAAACTGCGAACGCGGTCACGTGGGTGTAACAACGGACAGACACACAGACAGACACACAGACACACACACACACAGACACACACACAGACACGGCCGTTACAGAACCTCTCCTGGACTACGTCACACGGAGAGGTAAAAATGTTGTTGTTTGACGCAAGAACGACTCTGGGACTAACTGGTTATAAACTCTTTATTAATTAATTTCCGGGAACGCTACTGACTGAACACTGCTAACTGATATCTGAGAACAGATAACTGGGAACTGACAAACGTTATCGGAATATCATCCGGTTATATAGTTAAGGCATCGCGATAAAAAATAAAGATTACAAGAATGACCGCGATGCTTAAAAAACACAAGTATAGAAAATAGAATCTGGATATAGATAAAAAACAACCGGTATTATCTCTAATTTACAACAGTCCCTCTTAATATCGGTGGTTTCAATCTTCTATCCAGGGGGTGGTCATTTCATTATGTCCAGTCCAAGGGCTTTGACGCAGAGGAGATGCTTCGGACGGAACAGGCTCTTCGTACAGATGTCAGCTGGCATTTCCTCTGTTGGTAGATACCGCAAGGCTATATGCCCCTGGTCGTAGGTGTCTCGAATGAAGTGGTGCCGGATATCAATGCGCTTCGTTCTGGCATGAAAAACAGGATTCTGAACGAGTTTCTGGACACCCTGGTTGTCGTTGTACAGCTCGATCGCCTGAACTGACACTCCAAGTTCGTTGAGAGGTCCCTTGAGATATATGGATTCTTTGGTTGCGTCGGACATTGCCATATATTCTGCTTCTGTACTGGACAAGGCAACAATTCGCTGTTTCCGGGCTTCCCAGAATACTGTAGCGCCGGCTAGTTTGAAGACATATCCAGTATATGACTTCCTATCTTGCGGACAGCCTCCATAGTCTGCATCAACGAAACCGTGGATTGGCAATCCGGTCTTCCGATAGAGCAACCCATGATGAAGAGTTCCCTTCAGGTATCTCAGAACTCTTTTCCCGGCAATTCAATGAGTTTCGTCATAACTCGTATTGAACTGGCTCAATGCGCTGACTGAATACGCCATATCCGGTCGTGATGACACTACCAGGTACATGAGAGAGCCGACCAGAGATTGATACGGAATTCGACTGATGTCTTCTGCTGCTGGGTGTTCTGGATTTTGCAACTTGTTGTTGGCATCCATTGGAGTCGCTATTGCTTTGGAGTCTTGCATGTTGAAACGTTTCAGGACCATTTCTGCATATTTCGCTTGGGAATTCCGGATGGTATTTTGTTTTAAATCTTGGTGAAATTCCATTCCGAGACAGTGATGGATTGGCCCCAGGTCCTTCATATCGAATTTTCTCCCAAGTTCAAGCTTTACATCAGTCACCCAATCCGGGTTGTTGCTTGCAAGGATGAGATCGTCTACGTAGACTCCAATGATCATAACATCTTCCGCGACTCGTAAAACGTATAAGCAGGGATCGCTCTTCAATGGTGTCATTCCAATCTCCGAATGTCTTTGACGTAACTTCTTGTACCATTGACGGCCCCATTGTTTTAGGCCGTAGAGAGATTTCTTGATACGACAGACTTTATGTCCCTCTTTATCCAGGTCCCTGGTCCATTTCTTTGCTCTGGCAATGATTGACTTGTCGAACCGGGTTGACTTGACGATTTCTTCGAGGGATTCTGTTAATCCTTCCGGACGACCATATATATTTCCTCCTCGAGTTCGCCATTAAGATACGCCGTGACGACATCCATTTGGTGGACTTCCAAACCGATTTCCACAGCAAGGGCCATAAGCAGTCTTATGGAGCTGGATCTAAAGACGGGTGCGAACGTCTCTTGGTAGTCGATCCCTGGTCTCTGGGCAAAACCTTTCGCTACGAGCCTGGCTTTCCTTTTCTCTACTTCTCCGCTGGGTAAGTACTTCGTTCGGAAGACTAGACGATTTCCAAGGACCTTCTGGTTTTCCGGACAGTCAACGATGTCCCAGGTTTCGCACTTGATAAGCGAAACGAACTCTTCCGTTACTGCTTTCCTCCAAACGTTTGCGTACGGAGAAGCCAGGGCTTGCTTCATGGACAAAGGTTCTGATAAGATGGCTGGGTTTGCTGACTCATCGGACAGGGTTTCTTGCTCGTCAGTAGCCTCTTCAGTAGACTCTTCTGAGACGCTCGGAATCATGTTGAACGATTTCTTTGGTCGTCCGGGTACTCCAGTTCTTATTTTCTTCGGTCTTCCAGGACCTTTTTTCAGAACGAGGGTTTCTGAGGGTTCTTCGAAGACGTCCTCGTTTTCCTGGGTATTAGATTCTTCCGGGATTTCATCTTTGAACTCCTTTTTGACTTCTTTGAATTCTACTCTGCCAGACGGTTTTGCAGCGTTTGTAGTGGCCGGGACTTGGATTTTGCCTTTAGCTTTGCTTCCGTATTTCAGGTTGACTTCTGGAGTGACGAAATCATCATATCCGCCTTGTTTATTAAATTCTCCCAGGAACTTGACATTTCGACTTCGGTAAATTTGCTTCTCAGACGGAACCCAGAGTCGATAGGCCTTCGAGACTTCAGAATAGCCGATGAAAACGCATTCTTTGCTCCTGGCTGCAAACTTCCCCTTCCATTTATTTTCGTCCAACAGCAAAGCTTTGTCGCCGAAAATCTTCAAATGTTGCAGGGATGGCTTCTTTCCGGTCCATCTGGTAAATGGTACTTCTCCATTTATGCTCCGGGAAGGACAACGGTCTCGAATGTAATTAGCCGTGGCCATCGCTTCTGCCCAGAATGATGGTGGAAGTTGCGCTTGTATCATCATACATCGGGCCATATCCAGGAGTGTTCTGTTCTTTCTTTCAGCAATGCCATTCTGTTCCGGGGTGTATGGTACGGTGAGTCTTCTTTTTATCCCAGAGCATACGTCAGAGTGTACAATTTCCAGGACATGCGAGGTTCGGCTATCTTCGGTTTTCGGGAACGGCTCCTTCGATTGCTTTCCTTTGACACAGATTTGGCAGATTCCCAGGCTCCCATCTTTTTCAATGTTGAGTCCCGTAGCCAAATTATTCCGGACCATTTCCTTTAAACTTCTCTCGCTCAAGTGACCGAGTAGGAAATGCCAGTTCTCCAGGTTGCTTCTAGGCTTTATTTCCGCTTGCACTGCATGGACCGTTTCTTCAGCCTTTCGCAGGAAATAAAGGTCTCCAATTGTGTCAGCGACTGCAATCACTTCTCCGGTTGCCGTTTTAATCGAGGCCTGCGACTTCTTGAATGTGACCTCATGTCCTTTGTTTTTCATCTTGGCAATGGATAGGAGATGTTTTCTTAAATCCGGGACATGAAGGGCTCGTTCCAGGCGATTGTCGCTGCCATTCGTTGCGGGTACTTTTACTTCGCCAACACCTCGTACCTTCGTTGACTCTGTAGTGGCCAGGTTTAAAGATTTCGTGGTCTCTTCGAAATGATTGAAGCAATCTCTGTTAGATGTCATATGTGAGGTGGCTTCGCTGTCCAGGCACCAGGAATCTTGATCAGCCTTCAGGTGCAATGCGAATTCTTCCTCGGCCAAATTTTCTGCCAGTACATGATGGGCGTTTTCTTTCTTTCTGGTTCTTATGCCTGAACCATTGTTTCTGTCGGGGCAATCGGCTACCTTGTGGCCGGGTTTCCTGCATCCATGACACTTGTACCTGAAGGTCGTGCTTCCTCGTCCACGTAAACCTCTTCCTCTACCCTTTTCTGCAGTTCTCCGGGAAAAGTGGTTACTGCCCATCATCGCATTCTGCACGGGTTCGTCTTCCCTAGAGTTCTTGGCGTCCGATTCCTCCAGGATCTTTATTTTTAAGTCTTCTGGATCAGGTAACGTATCCCTGGACTCTATTGCGCACCGGAAGTTCTCGTACGATTCTGGTAGACTGTATAACAACATAATGGCCAGTAGGTCGTTGTTTACAGCTACTCCCATGTCAGCCAACTTGTCTACTGCATCGAAAAATTCTCGGACGTGATCCCGGAAATCTTCTCCCTCCTTCATTTTCTTGAGGGTCAGTTTCTTCAGCAGCGTGGCTTTCCGGGCAGGTCCACTGGACTGGTAGATGGATTCGAGCTTCTGCCATAGTTCCCGAGAGGTTGTGCAATTCATTACTTGCTTCAACTCCGACGGACTGATCGACAAGATTAGGTCCGCTCTTGCTTTTCGATCATTACTTTCCCAGGTAGCGACAGCCTGGGCGTTGCCTTCCGTTCCCCGTACCAGAGTTGGCCTTGTTGAAGTTTCATCTACGTACTCCCAGAGGTCGTTCTTTTGAAGCAGGGCTTCCACTTGCATTTTCCAGGTATCATAATTATCTTTCGTTAACGTCTCGATTCGTCCCAGGTGATTTCCGGCAATTCTCCGTTTGACTCTGCACCTTAAAGAATAATTTTCCCGGCGTTGAACTTCGTATGACTTCTAAACCTCTGCGCAGTGGAAGTGTGCTGGGCCCATAACCTGTTGTTATTTGACGCAAGAACGACTCTGGGATTAACTAGTTATAAACTCTTTATTAATTTAATTAAAACATTAAAGTTAATTTCCGGGAACGCTTGTGACTAAACACTGACAACTGAACAACTGACCTACATTATCAGAATGTTATCCGGTTTTATAGTTAAAGGCATCGCGATAAAAAATAAAAGGTTACAAGAATGACCGCGATGCATAAAAAACACAAGTATAGAAAATAGAATCTGGATATAGATAAAAAACAACCGATATTATCTCTAATTTACAACAAGTGAAAACAGTCTTAATAGGAAACCTCTCGACCAAAATTACACTGTTTATATCTACCAGGGAGTAAGGAACGTTAGAGGGAGTGTTGATCTAATGCTAAAAAAACCGTCATACAGTGGCAAATGGGAAAGAAAGTGGGGGTAGGAATTTTTTATCTCCGTTCCACAATTTTAGCTAACGCGCAGGCGCGAGTGACGTCGTTTACTATCGCCCTCTCTGCGGCCAGCTTCCGCTTCTATCTACTGCTGCCCCACTCACTCTGTTCAACCAACAATCAACGTCTGTTGGGAGGAAACCGAGGCTTAATAAAAATGCCAAACTGTTTTTGTAACGGTTGTAAGAATGATTCAAGGTATTCGCTTAAAAATATTTGAAAGGAATATCCTTCCACGCGTTTCCAAAGCCAAAAACCCAGATAGAAAAATGAAAAAGATGGATATTAGCTAGTGGAAGACCGATTTCCACTAGCTTCTATTCACTTTCAATAAATTTCAAGCTTTGTTTTTGGTTTAGGAAATGGTTTGAAAACGATATTTACCATGTCGGGTCTTGTTAAATACTTAGGGTTACTTGAACAATGAAAAAACAACACTTCTAATAGTTAACCATGGCAGAAATTCAAACACGACCTTCCCCTTCTAGTTCAAAGCCGGTTTTTAAATTTGACGCATGCGCGCGGACACCGCCATGAGTCCCTGAGTCAGCGCTAGAGAGAGACGATTTTAGCCACGAAGCGAAAGAACGCGCCTATTCACTTTAACACTCCCTCTCAAGTCTCTCCTCCCTGCATCTACTAGTCGCGGCAAAAAACTGGATAGAATGATTAATGACTTAGAAATTAGTACATACAAAGGCAAAATTAGAGGTTGGTATCGGGGATAAATCACCTGCAGTTGGCGTTTGACCTTGGCTTCACACGAAATTGAATTTCCCTCCAGTTAACCAGACATGACTTTTCTACAATAAGTGAAAATTTCCTCGCCATGAGTTTTTTCAAGCTTTTTTTTTAAATAAAATCTAGTGTTACTTCCAATTTCTAAATTACGCAGGGCATCCGTTTCGTGACAACATTTTTAATGGTAACTGATAAATTTTATGTTATCTATAAAAAAAGGCGGATTATTCAGCAAATAGTTTCGAAATTGGCCAAATTATGAAAGTATTGTCACTAAGAATAATTTAACTTTATTTAAAAATAAGTTTAGCGCTACACATTCGGAATTTAGATAAATTATAACGAAATTGGTTCAGCCTCCAGCCTTGGAAGTTGAACTTAGCGAGCTGTATAAATTTGCCGTAGCAGACGCCATTTTTAATAAGACAATTTGTTCCTCCAACGTTGAAACCGGAAGTTCGAGAAACAGTACAGAAAAATATGGGCATCCGATGCTCTCAGCAGTTTTTGAACGTAGCATAGGTTCCCATATTTTACTTTGGTTAAAAGCAGAAAATATATTATAGGCTCGTGTAGATGGTAATAATAAAAAATATAGTAAAGAAATAAAGAATAATTTGGATAGAAATTTTTTG
Organism: Phalangium opilio; assembly: GCF_054372755.1. Classification (NCBI taxonomy): domain Eukaryota; kingdom Metazoa; phylum Arthropoda; class Arachnida; order Opiliones; family Phalangiidae; genus Phalangium; species Phalangium opilio. The sequence goes on from NW_028324241.1 coordinate 2,108,477, forward strand.
TTTTGATACATCTAGTGTATATCCTTGGTAACCAATCTAGCTTAAAATTCGCAGACCTGTAACATGTCTATTAAAATGGTTAAATTACAGTTCTAAATTAGCAGCTGGATTTCAACATTTCCATCACTTTTGCAGACCTGTAACATGTCTATAAAAACGGACAAATTACAGTTTTAAACTAGCAGCTGGTATTTCTACTTTTGCAGAGCGTTTGCAGAATATCACTGCATATTTCTGCCAGGCTAGACAGTTAACAGTTAACAAACAGAAAATGTAAAAACGGCAGTCAATTTGCAGTTCAAGAAATGCTATGAATTTTTCCAGTTTTTTTAGCTGCAGAAAATGTAGCCTTAAAGTATACATATTACAGCGTGGTAGCGATAGAAAAGCGTGTATGCAGATGAATTACAGCTAAATATTTTTGTAAGGGATGAGTACAAGTTGGGAATCCAAAATAAACCTCTCCAAGTCGAGACGCAATTTAGAGGCTATTTTTTAATATTTAAATAAATATAATTGATATTTATTAATTTAATCGTCATTAATTTACCTTGATTCTAGTTAAATCGTTTTAAGAAACTTTATTCCTAAAATCATTTTAAACATAGCTATTGTTGACGTTTGAACTCAAGCGTAAGCCTCTTTAACAATTTTTGGAAATTTAGGGCATATAAGGCGACTGATTCACAATAACTGATAAGAAACCCGCAATGACCCTGCAAAGCATCTGAAATGCGCCTGCAATGATCATGCGAAGTATATAAAACGCATCTGCAATTATCCTACAAAGTATCTGAAACGCACCTGCAATGATGCTGCGAAGTATGTGAAACGCACCTGCAATGATCCTGCGAAGTATCTGAAAAGCGCCTGCAATGATCCTGCAAAGTATCTGAAACGCGCCTGCAATGACCCTGCAAAGTATCTGAAACGCGACTGCAATTATCGCACATATTATTATCTGAAACGCGCCTGCAACTACCCTAAAAAATATCTGAAACGCGTCTGCAATTATCCTACAAAGTATCTGAAACGCGTCTGCAATTGTCCAACAAAGTATCTGAAACGCGCCTGCAATTATCCAACAAAGTATCTGAAACGCGCCTGCAATGACCCTACAAAGTATCTGAAACGCATCTGCATTTATCCTACAAAGTATCTGTAACGCGACTGCAATTATCCCACATAGTATCTGAAACGCGCCTGCAACTACCCTACAAAGTATCTGAAATGCACCTGCAATGACCCTACAAAGTATCTGAAACGCACCTGCAATGACCCTACAAAAAATCTGAAACGCACCTGCAATTATCCTACAAACTTACCTCTTTCTGACTGTAACATGCATATAAAAAATCTGAAAGTTACCTGTAATGAGCCTTCAAACAACCTGATTTCATACGGGAATTACTGTTTCCCCTCATTTTTCTAGCTGTAAGATAGCTATTTTATGGCTGTAGAGTAGCTTAATTAGGTATGTATATCTGCTCTACTAAGTTTTCCAGCGACAGGTATTTTTTTTCTGCAAAACTTCTAAAATGTTCTGCAGTGCTCTCTGGAATGAATCTAAATTTTGTCTGAAGTTGAACCTTTTTCAGGTTTATTTCAGTATTCTTCCAGATTATTCCAGTACAATTGCAATATATTTCAGATCGAACAAAATCTACTTAGAAGCAAAATGCAGCCATAAATTTTTGTACGGGAAGTGACATCTGAATATTCCCGGCTTTCGAAAAGAAATTGATAACCATTTCGTCAGTGGGCGTGGAGCACTGTTTGTCGGTGACGAGTCCATTTCTGAAACTCTATGGAGAAACAGATATAAATTAGAAAAATTGAACCGAAAAACAACATTGGGAAAAAGGCTTATGCAGAAACATATGAATATTTTTATTTCAAGAAACGGCTTCCTGACAAAGTTCTCAAACGAGTGGATTATCTGTAAGTGAAATGAAATGCACACTTTAATTTAAAATAATTCGATGGCCACCAAGTTAGAGCCGATATAGTGTAATCGAAAAAGAAGTATAGTAAAATTGTTTTTGTCATGTTTAAAACATAGTTTTCACGTCACTTAGCATAAATTTAAACTAAAGAAGAACCCAAAAACTAAAATCATGAAACTTAAATGTGTGTATAAATTAATTTCCATGCTATTTTAGAATTTTAAGATTTGCTGAGTCGAGACTAAACGAACCAAGAGAAAGACGTAATGCTTGGCGTATTTGGAAAATGCTTCAAGAAAAGTCTGAGCTTCAAGAATTTGGACCCCTGTCTGTTGGATTTCTAACTGAAGGTTTTATGATCATTCTTTTGGGACTCTCTTTGTCATCGATCGTCCTGTTTTGCGAAATAATCAACGTTACTTGGTTGTCGAAGCCCAAGAAGTCACGTAATTGCCTCTTCGAACGTCAACAAAACTTGCAGTAGTGTTTCATTCTGTATAGAATTGTATGATCATAAATGTATGTCATTGATTGATTATTGGAGCATTCCATTTCATCTCTGGCATCTTGATCATATTTTTCACTATGAATCTGTCCATATCTTTAGGGAAAATATCTTTTTAACTTGGTGTTTCTTTCCTCGAACTTTGAACATTATCTCTCTACACACTTAAATTCTATTATTTAACTATATCCTTTATGTGGCCTTCGGAAATAATTGACAATTTTCGCGTAAAACATTTTGGCAAATGAAATTTTAGTTGATGAAAACGATGGTAAGTCGTTTTCAAGGAATTGGTGTTTTACAATTGTCTCCTTAAATCTGAAAATTTGAATATCCATAACTTCTGCCAATTCAGTTTTCATTAATTTTATAAGCCCAACATATTTTACATTGTTGTCAGACTTACAAAATCATAGTTTTACCGGCTTTCTTCAATTTTGGTAGTTCTTTCATAAAACATTGTCAAAATTGATGCTTGAAGTAGAATATACCCTGTTTCAAAATATCAATATATTTATAACTATAAATAGCAACTACACTGCATTATAATCAACGATCCTTTGTATAAGGTGCAAGTAATAGAAAAGGCAAAACGTGTTTTTAGCTCTTATCTCCAAAATTAATACAATGGGCTTTACAGCTAATTAAGGTATTTGAACATGAAAGAGCATTCACGTTTACTAATCATTTAATATTTGGTAACACTAAGCTTCTGGCATCAAATAATATCAGTACATAATTTGGAAACTTTAAGGTAACGTATTTGCCTGACAATTGCGTTAACCGCTATAATGATATCGTTGTAATAAAATAATTAAACTACCTCCTTGAAAACTTTACGAAACCTGAATTTTCAATAAAAACACCAGCACAATTGCACAGCTTCAAGGCCTTTGGACTTGTCGTTCAAAAAGTTTTTATTATGTCACACCGAGTTAATACTAATCGTATTAAGTTAATATTTCTGCTTTTTTAGAGTAAAGTGTGGAGTTTTTGCATCTTTAAATAATGAGGTATTCTTATTTAACAACTCAAAGAAATTTGTAAATATCTCCTCTACATGTGCTATAGCCCGGCATTTCAAAGTTAAACTATATTAGCACCTCTGTTAAACAATGTAACTTAATTTTTAACGGATATTTTTATATTCTCAATAGGGCCAACGATAATAGACAGCAAAGAGCGTTGTCATTTAGCTGTGGCAGACAAGTCTAACCACACACCTCTAAATAAGCCCGAGAGGCTTGGAGTAGATATCCCTTCTTAGATGTTTTGATTAAACGATTTTTATTAAAGAGGTTTATTCTGTGATCTGACCCGTTTTAAGGATTTTCAAGTTTAATTTTGTATCGATCATCCCAAATTCCAGATATTGCTTGAGCATGGATGACTAATGTTTATGAGTTTAAATATAAAGGGTTATGGTATTTATTTTTTCCCACGGGCTATCACACAGATAATATTTTAAAATCTAAAGTTATTATGGTACATCGTTTTAAAAATACTTTTTCTGAAATAGTATAACAATCGAAATGAACGCTCATTCACTCCATACTAGCGCAGACATAATAACCTCGTAAACAATGTCTAGTGTTGAAATAATTTGATCTATGCATGTGCAATTTTGATAACACCTTACGCGTGAAATTTATAAAATTGAGAAAGAAAGATTATTTTATGAATCTCGTTACTCGAGGTAGAGTTAAAATTGACTATCCGAGTTTCGTAAGTTTGCTTATTGCTTGTAAATAAAGTAGAATATCTTCATGCGTAGAAATTAAAAATAAAATGCTCACAATTTATAATAATAACTCTAAATATCAATTGTAACCGATTTGGAATAAAGATTTCCAATACACAACCATTCTAAAATATAAAACATTGGCTTCGACACTCGAAGTTAGTAAAACTGATGAACATTTGTATATACATATAACGGACATTTAAGACTAATGTACACAGTATTGAACAAGTAATTATCATATATAATCAGTCGCATCAAAATATAATAAAGATTGAACGATATTGGCAAATATTCAATTGAAAAAAAACTGCATTACAATTATTGAATCACATTTAACAACCAAAATGTATACAACTATTAGTGTTTATTGTAAGAATCAACGGTACGTACTGACATAGAGGCAGAGGGATTTACATCCCCTATAATAATAATATATCCCCATGCAATTTATTTCGAGATTGTTCCTTATGGAGGATTAACGAATTTAGAAAAATAATATTCCACCTTTATACTAAATATACAGGGTGTTTATGAAACCTCTGGCCAAATTTAGGTAGCGTGTTCTTGAAGTCACTCCGAGTGAAAAATTCCAAAGAACCATGTACCTAAATTACGCCATTTCAGAGTTATGAGCTTACAAAAGTAGCCCCAAAATCAACAAAATTGTGAAACTTTTATTATGGCTTGCTCATCTTGTTTTCGATAAAACGCTCAATTGCATAAGCCAACCGAAAGAAATGAGAGACTAACAGTTTGGAAACAGAAGAGGTCGATTGTGTGTAGAAGTGTGCTGTCGCTTAGAAACATGTTTACATTTCATTAACACAGGTTGTTTTAATAATCATTAACACATGTAATTTTAATCGTTATTAACACAGGTACCTTTAATTTTTATTACCACAGGTACATTTAATTCTTATTAACACAGGTTGAACAGAGAGCTTGAAATGCAGTTTAGAAGAATTGTTCAGTGTTCACCATTAACGTTTATGCAAACTTGGGCACGTCTTGTAAAGGATTCTAGAACACGGTGAAAGATGTCAGGCGTGTTTCGGATACTCTCACAGCCGTCAATTATGCGTTGTCTCAGGTCTTGGACATCACGGACTTCGGTGCGGTAGATCAAGTCTTTGAGATGTCCCCAAAGAAAAAAAATCGCCCTGGATTTAAATACGGAGATCTAGCTGGCCACTCAACAGGTCCACCTCGACCTGCCCACCTCCCGGGGATCGTGGCATCAAGATGGGCTATAACTTGACGACTGAAATGTGGTGGCGCCCCGTCGTGCATGAACCACATTCGTTGATGCAATCTTAATGGTAGGTCGTCCAGTAGGTCTGGTAAATCATTTTGTAGGATGTTCAAAATTCAAATACGCCTCACCATTTAGTCTTGGTTGTAGAAAGACGGGTCCAATCAAATTATCGCCGACAATACCGCACCATACGTTTAGACTAAACTGTACTTGGTGTGACCTTACGGTAGTAGCGTGGGGGTTTTGTTGCCTCCACTCATGAAGATTATGCAAGTTCAGTATGCCGTCACGGGAAAAATTGGACTCGTCAGACACTAGCAGAGTTCGTGGGAATTCTAAGTCAATCACCCGGGCCATAAACCACTGACAAAATCCTAGTCGTCTAGGATAGTCAACTTCGTTTAACGACTGAATCTTCTGCAAATAATATGGATGGTACTGGTGTCCGCGAAGGATCTTCCAAACAAGAACATGGTTGACGCCGAATTGGCGACCAACCCTCCTCGTGCTGGTTGAAGGATCGTCCTCGATAATAGTTAGTACTTGTTCTTCGATGACGTAGGGAACGTCTCGTGCTTGGGGTCTGGCGGATTTTAATTTGCCGGTTTCCTTAAAGCCACTGTCAACAGCCGTGAATGTTTGGTGAGTTCGTAGCTCTCGTCGAGGGAACATCTCTTGATAAAAGCGCCTAGCTTCCCGTGAATTCCCATGAGCCTGTCCATTACATCAGATGCATATCCGAGTACTCAGCATTTGAGTAATACACCATACTTAGATAACGTTATTCTAAAGGTGCGCTTAAAAAGTACAAGACGTTTATACCAATTCGACTTAATTTTTTAAACTAATGCTGAGTACTCGGATATGCATCTGATGTAATGGACGGGCTCATGGGAATTCGCGGGAAGCTAGGAGCTTGTACCAAGAGAATTACAACCCGCCGGACCCCAAGCACGAGACATTCCCGACGTCATCGAAGAACAAGAACTTACTATTATCGAGGACGATCCTTCAACTAGCAACAGGAGGGTTGGTCGCCAATTGGGCGTCAACCATGTTCTTGTTTGGAAGAGCCTTCGCGGACACCAGTACCATCCATATCATTTGCAGAAGATTCAGTCGTTAAACGAAGCAGACTATCCGAGACGACTAGGATTTTGTCAGTGGTTTATGGCCCGGGTGATTGACTTAGAATTCCCACGAGCTCTGCTAGTGTCTGACGAGACCAATATTTCCCGTGACGGCATACTGAACTTGCATAATCATCATGAGTGGAGGCAACAAAACTCCCACGCTACTAGCGTAAGGTCACACCAAGTACAGTTTAGTCTAAACGTATGGTGCGGGTTTGTCGGCGATAATTTGATTGGACCCGTCTTTCTACGACCAAGACTAAATGGTGAGGCGTTTTTGAACTTCCTACAAAATGATTTACCAGACCTACTGGACGACCTACCATTAAGATTGTATCAACGAATGTGGTTCATGCACGACGGGGCGCCACCACATTTCAGTCGTCAAGTTAGAGCCCATCTTGATGCCACGTTCCCCGGGAGGTGGGCAGGTCGAGGTGGACCTGTTGAGTGGCCAGCTAGATCTCCGTATTTAAATCCATGCGATTTTTTTCTTTGGGGACATCTCAAAGACTTGATCTACCGCACCGAAGTCCGTGATGTCCAAGACCTGAGACAACGCATAATTGACGGATGTGAGAGTATCCGAAACACGCCTGACATCTTTCACCGTGTTCGAGAATCCTTTACAAGACGTGCCCAAGTTTGCACAAACGTTTTAAGGGTGAACACTGAACAATTCTTGTAAACTGCATATCAAGCTGTCTGTTCAACCTGTGTTCAATTAAATGTACCTGTGTTAATAAGAATTAAATTTACCTGTGGTAATAAAAATTAAAGGTACCTGTGTTAATAACGATTAAAATTACCTGTGTTAATGACCATTAAAACAACCTGTGTTAATGAAATTTAAACATGTTTCTTAGCGACAGCACACTTCTACACACAATCGCCCTCTTCTGTTTCCAAACTGTTAGTCTCTCATTTCTTTCGGTTGGCTTATGCAATTGAGCGTTTTATTCGAAAACAAGATGAGCAAGCCATAATACAAGTTTCACAATTTTGTTGATTTTGGGGCTACTTTGAAAGCTCATAACTCTGAAATGGCGTAATTTAGGTGAGTGACTCCAAGAACACGCTACCTAAATTTGGCCAGACCTTTCATAAACACCCTGTATTTAAAATTAATTTTAACTCTCGACAGGTGTTTCTGACAAGGTTAACTATATTTAATGATCATCAGCAATTGAAATATGGTAAAGTTGATGTAAGTTTCAAAAAATAGGCAAATAAATGTGAATCACGTTTCAAAAGTGTATTTTGATCTAATCTTTGAAAATTAAAAAAGAGCTTGTTTTAGCGGTAAGAGTTGCAACTTACTTTAGTGCTGGTTATACGGTACAATTTAGCACTTAATAGAGAAGAACAATTGAACCTATAGACCGTAGGACGTTACAGTTACTATACAGCTTTTCTTGACCGTAAGAATTGACAAATACTAAATCACGTCCTTTAACTGTAAGAAATGATACTTTTTAGCTAGTTTCATCAGTCGTAATTGGTTTTAAAGATCGGTTTTAAAGTCCAAGCACTTATTAATGATACTGTTTTAACTGTAAGAGTTTAATTTATTTTACGAGATACTATGACTGTAAGAGATGACACTTGCTTCTTTTGACGATGAATTATGAATAATTAAGAAAAATGTTTTAGATTAGTTAAAAATAAGGCCTCGTGAGGCTAACATTTTCTTTAGAGTTATTACGTCAAACTCTAATTCAGTGATCAGTTTCAAAGCGTCATCTCATACAGAGAGAAGGGCATCGTCATCCGCATATTCAAAAGATTTTGAAAATTTTAAGCATTTATGATTATGTCTCGTATATATAATGAATAATAGTGGCCCCAAGATACTACCTTGAGGTACACCTGTAGGTGCAGTCATTGATTGAGATTTTGTCATACCAATTATTACGGATTGTTTTCTTTGACTAAGATTAGACGTGAACCATTTAAGAGTGTCTGTATCTGCCCCGCAAGATCTAAGTTCATTTAGCAATATTTCGTGATTTACGCAATCAAAGGCTTTAGATAAGTCAACAAAAACAATTCCATCATACCACTCTTTTCTATACTTTGTATTATGGTCTCAAAAAGGTTTAAGACTCACGTGGTCGTCTTGTGTCCTGGTACGAAGCCAGCCTGCATTTCATGTAATAAATTATTATTCATAACATGTGCCAGTAATTGGTCGTATACGCTCTTTTCAAGGGTCTTTGAAAGACTTGGCAGAACTGAAACGCCCCTATAGTTATTAGGTTCCGTTCGGTCACCTTAAGGGACTACTTTGGCATCTTTCCATTGATTTGGAAATGTGTGACTGTTTATGGATAAATTAATTAACTTAGTTAAGTATGGCGTAATTACTATAGCTAGACCTCTTATCATGTCACTCGACAATCCGTCTGTCCCTGTTTCTTTTGAAGACTTTAGATTCTTCAAATAAGTAAATATCATGCTTTCTGATACTTCTACTAGTTTTAAGTTGCATATATCATTCATTTCGACTACTAACTGTGGATTACTTATACATGGATTTTTCGTGAAATGCCTGTTTAAGCTATTTGCTATCTCAAATTGAGATGTATATTCTATTCCATTATTACGTATCATGAAAATAGATTTAGGTTTGGATTTCATGAAGGGCTTTACCACATTCCATAAGTTAGCCCCACCCTATAATTTATACTGAAAATAATCTTTTTTACTTTTTTGAACCAAGTTACTCGTCAAATTACGTAATTTCTTATATTTATCTATAAAGATTGGTTGTTTGAAAGATTTCTTTTAGGCCATATCCCTAAAGTGCATAACATGTTTTATCTCATTAGAAAGCCAAGATGGGCTATTTATAAATTTTCGTTTGATAATCCTGGGGCGTACTTGTCAAGTGTGCTTTTTATACTATTTTGTAAATAAGAAACACCATTATCTATGTTTTCTAATCCTATGTGCTCAAGGTTGCTAATTAATATTTCCTCGAAGCTTGACTGTCATAGTTATGAATTGCCTACGACTTGAACAAGAAATTTAGGGCCCCCAATTCACGCGAGGCCCTTAGCTATAGCCCACATATCATATGGAATTATTGGATGGGGTGGAACATGTTGCGTCTGGAAATTATGCAAAGAAAATTTTTAAGAGCTTGCTTGAAAAGCACAATGACTTCCAAGTCTTTACTGTCAGACAACATTACTCTAAAACTATCTTAGTATACACCTTAAACATATGCGACCAAATACTGCCATATAAATTGGTCTATAATGAGATATATCTTGAGAGGCAACTTCATAGAGAAACAAGTTGGGAAAACCAAAATATTACCTCTCCGTGTCGAGAAGATTATATAAACTTAAGTATCCAATGTAAACGTCGACCTTTTTGCCCTCATCCTTTCCCGCGCTATGCGCTTCCGCATTTAATCCTTACTCTCAACATTATCTTCCTCCATTTTACATACAAAAATCAAATACTCACAATAAGAAGCGGCAAAAACCTGCTGGCTCTTTACAACCACTTAATTTGACTTAAAATCCAACTTCGAAACACAAATATTTACTGGTAGATAAAATGACAACCTACAAGCAAAGAAAAATTCTCAAGAATGGCTCCCGCAATTTTAAAAGGTCTATTTTCAACTAGGTGGGCGAATCTGTTTAGATTTAAAAAATATATTTTTGAAATTTTTGGTCCAACTGTTATCTACACCTAGATGGTACAGTGAAACTTTTGTAAATTAGAGATAATACCGGTTGTTTTTTATCTATATCCAGATTCTATTTTCTATACTTGTGTTTTTTATGTATCGCGGTCATTCTTGTAATCTTTATTTTTTATCGCGATGCCTTAACTATATAACCGGATAACATTCCGATAACGTTGTCAGTGTTCAGAGTTCAGTTCCCAAATATCTGTTCTCAGATATCAGTTGTCAGTAGCGTTCCCGGAAATTAACTTAAATGTTTCAATTAAATTAATAAAGAGTTTATAACCAGTTAAACCCAGAGTCGTTCTTGCGTCAAACAACAACAGAATCAAACAGGGAGCATAAACACAATAGTGGAAGCTTCAGTCTTATTTAAAACATGTAAAACAATTATCATCTCTGCAAATAGCTTACAAATGTCTTTTTTACCAATGCCTAACCTTTTTGATTTTTCTAAAGCAATCTCAGCACCAAAAAGATATTTTTTGATACAAAATAAATGTTATATATTCTTATTAAGAATAAAACAAAAGGATAAAAAAGGTCTGTTCTCTCGCAATTTTTTAAGCTTTTATCATGATTACTCTATACAACAGTAACAAGGAGTATAAACCCTTTAGTGGAAGCAGTATTTTTTTTCCGAAACAATCTTTCTTATGTTTATCCTCTCTAGACTTCGCTAAAAACGTATTACACCTACGTAAAATATTAATAGACAGGCAAGGATTCATACCATTAAAGAAGGAGCTCATGTGGGATGGACGAAGATCAAACATGGTGGTGTGACAACTCAAGTATAGAGTAGCCAACGGAGAGAAATACAATTTTCCAAATTTCTGTGAACTGTCAATGCGGTCCGGAAATTGGGAACACGTTTGCTCCGATACGCAAACTGAGAACGCGGTCACGTGGGTGTAACAACGGACAGACAGATACACAGACATGGCCGTTACAGAACCTCTCCTGGACTACGTCACACGGAGAGGTAAAAAGTGTCTAAGAGTTTGAGACAAAATCTCGCTATGTATTTAGGAGCAAAATTATATCAGTGTCTTGATTGTAACATTAAAGAATGTTCTGTACTTTATTTAAAATGAAAAATATAGAACCAAGTTCTTATCTATTGGTATAACTAATTTTTATAATATCACATATTTCTGATATGCTTATTGCTCACATAACCTAATCCGGTTTCTTGTAATTTGAAATTTTGTAACTAAACAGAAATAATTTATAACTATTATAACACTTATATGTAATATTGTATACGCTCGAATATCCATGCTCGAATTGCCCATGTGGCAATTGGGAATGTATATAATTGTCTGAAATATATAAATTATGAATTCAAAAAATAACTTGGAAGTTCCGATTTAATCTCAAACGGGAATATTGCCTTCTCGTAGCAAGAGTCGTAAACTTGCTTTGCAATGCCGAAATATACACGTTTCTTAAAGTAAGTTAATAAGTTATAAATTTCATGAAAATCTAATAAACGTTTCATAAACTATCTTATTTTATAATCACTTCCATTAAAATAAATTCTTTAAGTTAATGTGTTATGATTTATATGTAAAAACCTTAATTTTAAAAGTAAAATGCACGTAAACAGTTAAAAAATGTATTATTACAAAACCTTTCTATTAATATAAATGCGTTAAATGTTAAAACAATAATTATTAATTTATTTTTTTAAATTTTATTAAGTAATTAAACCATTGTCTTAATTTGAAAAATATAAAAATCTTCAAACAAAAATTAAATTTATTACACGATAAAAAGAAAACAATACTTAACCCACGAAAATTAAAACGTAAAAAATTAACGTTGTTTTAGTTAAGTAAAAAATCTAAGCATTTTTAAAAGAAATATATAAAAGAAACGTGTATATTTCGGCCTTGCATAGCAAGTTCACGACACTTGCCACGAGAAGGCAATATACTCCCCACATTTTCACGACATTAGCCTGTATATGGGATTAAATCGGAACTTCAAGTGTCACTAGCCAACAACATAGCGCCAAAATAAAAAGTAATCATGCGTGACGACTCAATTTAATAAAAAAAATAAACTCTTTATTTTGACAATATATTATTGACCGGTAGCCCTTAAAGAGCTGTTTTTCTTAGAGGGTACATCAATGAAAACGACGAACAACTCTGTCCCTTAACCTTTGCCATTCCGGGTTCCAACTCTCTTTACGAGATGGAGCAATGTGAGGATATAGGCGGTCATCCTCCACATATGGGGCATCGTCGTCTTCTAGTTCAATGTCTTCCCTAAGGCCATTCGCCATACACATGTTATGTAAAACAACACATGCCATATCGATTTGTGCCCTGAAATCGGGATTGTAATGGACAGCCCTTGCCTTCAGCAAACGCCCAAAGCGTTGCTTGAGACATCCATTACACCTTTCATTGGTACATCTAGCCTTAAAAAAAATTTGACATAAACCGGAATTCTGACGTACACTCTTCGTGCATTATTATGGGGACCGATAACTAAGGAGTTAATGGATAGCCACTATCTCCCACTAAAAAAAATAAAATAAATATAAAAGCAATTATTAAAATTTGGCTTTATGAATTTAAACGGACCCACCTCAAAATAGGAAAAAAAACATCACACCTTCCCATATAGAATTAAATTGATTAAAATAATTTTTGTCAATAAAATCTGCTTGCAATGAATATATTGGTTGCCACATACGTAGCTCCCCCTTTATACTTGTATTTTTGTGGAAGGTCAGTTTTCAGCCATTTTAGAGATAAGCAATATAATTTAGTAATTACCAATTATCCAAGAATAATTTAATGACCCATTTAAGTATGACCGTTCCAAAAGCCTTGAAAGATTTGTACTTTGGTATACAATTGAGTCGTGCGTTGACACCGCGAACTTGGCATTAACCGCAATTATGATCAAATTGTAGTCACAGACTAGTTGAACATTTAAGGAATGATAGGAATTTCGGTTTACGTAAGTGCTCTCCAGAAAATCGGGATCATTGTTCGGAGGAGGTACGATTTCAACGTGGATGCAAGCTATTACTCTGATAGTTCCGCAGATATTGCACTATTCTTGGAACCTCATTTTGATGGCATTTTTTTCTGCCTCCGTTATAGGAAATTTTATGTGCCTCGGTATAAAATGATAGCCCTAGTAACGTCTCTTAGACTTCGGCTTACGCTAGATTGGCTTACACGAAGAAAAATATTTTGCTCGACATCTAACTGGTATGATGTTAATTGCAAATTAAAATCCAATTGTGTGGATCTCGCAAGATTATGATACATTTATTAATGTAGATCATTAGCCTTCTATCAATTGGTACACACCTACTTAGATTAGTCTAAATAGAAGCTAAACGAAACAGCCAAATTCTATCTAGCAATTCCTAATAATTTATTCAATTGGTCAAAAATAGGTGGCTCTAACCTACCAGCTCGGTTAGAAAAATTATAACAATTGACAATTAAATCTGTGTTAATTAATGTAATTGCATCTAGCGAAATTAGTCTATAGGATAGGCAAAACAATCATGCACTTTGTGAAGAAAGCATGAAACTTTGCACAATGATAAATAAGGGTATTCCTAATTAATTCAAGATTAGAGCCCACCTCTAACTCATCTGTGACATTTGTGACAAGCTTTAAAAAGTCCCCATAATGACATTTATATTTGAATTCTGAAATTTATGAAATTCCCCAAACTTCGATGCAGAGCGAAAGGCGTCCCGCCGGGATTGGCTAGAGGCATTTCCATAGGGGCCGTCTCTAAAGCGAAAACATACGCAATTTATGCAGCCTTAACGGATAGATATAAAGCAATGGAATTATTTAAAATATCGAGAATGTACAAAACGAGGGGGTAGCCATTAGCGTTTTCAACGTACACCATACTAAATATTACTCAGTACTACGAATATATTTCGAAATTCTTGGCACTACAAATAATACACGGTACTACGAATATACTTCCAGATATTTCACGATAATTCCTGATACTACGAATTTACTTCTAAATATTACGCGATATTTCCAAATATTACGGAAAAATTCAAAGTATTACTGGATATTTCGAAATTACACAATTTACGGAATATTCTCCCAACTTCAAATATTACACTATACTACGAATATACTTACTTTTTCAACCCGTTATTTCCAATATTACACCAGCTCTGAAGGTACTCAAAAACGTAATCCAACGCGTTATAGTTCTCTAGATAATTCTGAACCACGCGTTATTACAATTTACTTTAAAAGTTCAAATAACTCATATGATATTCATTACTAGATATGTGAAATTACCGTATTTTTTAAAAACGGTAATTTACCGATAAATTACCGATTGAAATTTTGGGAAAACAAAAGCTACCACTCAATTGGTAATTTTTGGCAATTTATATTTTCCCGTGCTTAAAATCCGTTACTTTAAACAATGTTTAATTGTGAGCACTATCTTGACTGCTTTACACGTATTTGCGGCTTTTGCTACCAAAGCGGCAGCAGTGGCCTTTCTAATAGAGATGGGCCGATACCAGTTTTAACCGATACCGATATCTTTCGATACTTTGGAAACCGATACGTACCGATACCGATATTTTACCCGATCCTTTGAATAAACCGATATTAAACCGATACCGATATATTAACCGATATCAATAAGAAAATAGATGATATAATATAGGTTGTAGAGATGGGCCGAAACCGATCCCATATTGGTATCGGTACCGATATTTGACTTTAAGCGATATATCGGTATCAGTTAAAAATGAACCGATATTTTTCTTTAAAAAATATCGGGTAGAAATATCGGTTCATTTTTAAGCGATACCGATATATCGGTTAAAGTCAAATATCGGTACCGATACCGATATAGGATCGGTATCGGCCCATCTCTAATAGATAATAGACAGATTAAGTAAAGGGCAAAAATACGTCTGTAAGCTCAAGCTCACTTTATGTAATTGTTGTTGGTAGTAGAGATATGATTTCGTATTCGTATCTTTATTACGTCAAGCGAGCTTAAGCTTATAGTGATGTTAAATATCACAGGAATTAATGATCATGTGCGCCCGAACATAAAATTAGGAATCAAGCATCTTGCTTAACCTCTCTCTTTAAAGCATCCCTTTACCAGTATATGTGGCGTTTAAAGTGTAGGTGGATAAGGGGTGAAACTCCCCAACTAAATGTCAGATCACAGCTTAAGCCAATCGAAAACCTTGCTTTAACACTCTCCTACTCTGTAAAGTTATATGCTCGGTATCTACCTTGAGAAAGTTCGGGAATTTGGACTAAAATCCGAGATACTCTGTTTCCGACCTTATAATATGGGATGGAAACATGAAATTCTGCGAGACTTCTCGATTTTATATTACACTAAGATTCTTAATATTCGTAACGATTCGCGAAATACTTCGAATATTTACACCATACTCTTCATATTCTCAGTATACTCTTCGTATTACATGTATTACACTTAATACACCATACTTTGCAATATTTCTATATTTCGAATATACTTCACATTACTTTTCGATATTTTTTAATACTTTAAATATTACAAAACCAAATGTACACCTACTTCACGTAGTGGCTACCCCTTCGGGTTAATGTGCCTGTCTAGTAAACAGGATTCATGAGTTCGATTCTCGTCTGAGCCACGTTGTTATGTTACTTGAACTAGTTTTCGTAGCTATTAAATTTTGAAAAACTAAAAATAATATTTTTTGAGATATTCATATATACAAACAATAGGGTAAAACTGAAAACGAGTTACTTTAGTAAAATAACTGAAATATTCAGCATTCATCTCGCTTCGGAACAAGGGCTTAGTGATTAAAGCGCCTGTCTCGTAAACAGGAGATCATGAATTCGATTCTCGTCGGAGCCTCGTTGTTATGATACTTGAACTAGTTTTCGTAGCTATTAAATTCTGAAAAACTAAAAATAATAGTTGCTTGAGATATACATTAATGCAAAGCATAGGGTAAAAAACTGGGTGCTGGGGATCCGGTGGCAGGCGAATAGGGTGCTGGGGATCCGGTAGCAGGCGAAATGGATGCTGGAGATCCGGTGGCAGGCGTAGAGAATGCTGGCGATCCGGTGGCAGGCGTAGAGAATGCTGCCGATCCGGTGGCAGGCGAAATGGATGCTGGCGATCCGGTGGCAGGCGTAGAGAATGCTGGCGATCCGGTGGCAGGCGTAGAGAATGCTGGCGATCCGGTGGCAGGCGAAATGGATGCTGGCGATCCGGTGGCAGGCGAAATGGATGCTGGCAATCCGGTGGCAGGCGAAATGCAATTTCAGTAGCCTTTCAAACTCTAAAATATCCGAAATGTTATTCTAAGAGAGCGGTCCCAACATCGATAAAAAAGCCAAAACATATCACAAGTTATTTTATCTGATAATTCAAATTGTTGTGATGAAATCACCTTAAGACTAGCATCAACTAGAGCAGCAAAACTAAAGTCCCCTTTGTAATAGATAGAGCCTGAATTCGTAGTCGAATAAATTGTCACGTGCTTTCCATCTAAAGCTCCTATGCAGCGCGGATGCTGCCGTGGTGAAAGTGGGTGCTGGCTATCCGGTGGCAGGCGCAGTGGGTGCTGGCGATCCGGTGGCAGGCGCAGTGGGTGCTGGCGATCCGGTGGCAGGTGAAGTGTTTGCTGGCGATCCGGTGAAATGCGAAGTGCGTGCTGACTATCCGGTGGCAGGCGAAATGGGTGCTGGCAATCCGGTGGCAGGCGAAGTGAGTGCTGGCGATCCGGTGGCAGGCGAAATGGATGCTGGCGATCTTGATTATTTATTTTGTCCTTATAAAAAGATAATCTATCATTCTTCAGTTTTTCCGACTATCTCTCTCCCAAGCTGCACGTAATAGATCTGAAATTTCTTCTTCATTTATAGCGTTTTCAACTTCTCTTGGGTAATTTGAATTTAGCATATACACCACTTTCACCAATTTATCATATTGATCATCATTAAGTAACATGTCTTTGTGATTTAATTGGGTTTCTAAGTGAGCAACTATGTGGTTTAAAGCCTTACGATTAAATCTCACATTAGTGATCTTCTGTTTGTGGCTAGTTGGAGTGAGAAATTTCATTGGATAGCGGCTTTCTACCCTGGTTCATTTAGCTTTAGATGATGGAGTCAAGTCTAGCTTTCTTTTTCTTTTATTTAAAATGGTTCTCGACGATATAGAGCAGCCTCGACACTGGAGTTTCTTTGAACTTCTCTCAATTCTGTACACCACTGGACATAACTTCGACTGTAACCCTGTTAAGGGCTTGGTAAATGATTCCACACGAGAAAGTCCCAAGACTATCTCGTAATTTGCAGAAATTACTGGGCAAAATGCGACTTGCTTTCCACATAATAAATGTGTGATCAACAATCACTTTTGTATCAATGATGGCAAAAATATTTTTACCTTCGACGGCACGA
Source organism: Phalangium opilio (assembly GCF_054372755.1). Classification (NCBI taxonomy): domain Eukaryota; kingdom Metazoa; phylum Arthropoda; class Arachnida; order Opiliones; family Phalangiidae; genus Phalangium; species Phalangium opilio. The sequence goes on from NW_028324241.1 coordinate 2,126,227, forward strand.
AATGGTATGGCAGTTGTGCATTTTCCGGTTTCTGTGATATACACTTGAATCAAATCGATATCTACTTCAAAATGCTTGGCCATGTTATCGTTTGAGATCATTAATAAATTTTCTCCGTTATAATTAGATGAAAACTAAAATATCATGAAAAAATTGTTACTTATTTAATACTTTCGATTATTTTTTAAAAGTATTTAAACTTACTCTTAAGTGTAGATCTAACGACTGGAACTTGTAAATTAAATCTTCAAAAGCGAACTTAGTTTTGGAGGAATGATTTAGAAAGCCTGATTCAAATGCCAGTGTTACACAATGATTTGTTTGAACGGTCTTGTTAAGTTTCTAAGTAAGAGTCTGTGTAGCTATGTCTGAAAAAACCCAATGTATTTAAAATTAATTTAACTGCCCAAAAAATTATTAGTGGTAAGCGCTTACTGTGTGTGTTCTCCTTCATTAGGTTTGGTTTGCCAATTGAAATAATGCAACACTGAGAAGCTTCATATCTAAATAACTTTTGTTTTTTATTTAGTCTTGGTTTTTACTAGAGTTTGGGTTGATTTTACATTTGTAGTTCTTGATAAAGGTTTTGGAGCTATTATATTCAGATAATATTGAGTGGATTTACTATACAAATTCATTTTAAAGATAAACTAGGTAATCAAACTAGAGAGATTGTTTTACAGAGCCGACATGATCAACTGCTGCTACTGTTGTGAGCAGACCACAGCTCGAAATAAAGGCTTGCGTTCCCGCCGTTTCTAGGAAACGTCTGATTATCTTGGCAGTGGCCATTTATCACAGTTCTCTCTCGAGAGGAAAAATTTTTCTCTTCGCGACTAGTGCGCGTCGGGAGGATGATGCCCACGGTACTAACCATTATTGAAGTGTTAGGTAATATATTTCTGGTAAGACGTGATAATATCAAAATATGGGAATAACGGGAAAGTACGAAACTGCGCATTATCAGGATTTTTTGTTGAGGTTTAAGACAACTTCTGCCAAGGAGGTCTTGGTCGTGCTGGAGGTTAGCCAGGGTTGATGAGTTTTTTCCAATGTTTCCAAAGTGAATTCCAAGATATTTAAAAAAGTCTCCCGCCGAAATAGCGCGTAAAGCTACATCCCGAATTGTAAACGCGGAAAAAGCCGTAGCCACAAGTTTACCGGTTTTTACCTCTCCGAGTGACGTATGTCACGGAGAGGTTCTAATTTCGACGTGTCTGTGTGTCTTTCTGTCCGTTGTTACACCCACGTGACCGCGTTCGCAGTTTGCAAATCGGAGCAACCGTGTATTCAATTTCCAGACCGCATTTACAGCCCCTTAAATTGTACTCCACTTACAGGCTATTACTCCATTGCCTGTCTAACAGCTCTGTTCATTTGTCCACCCCACATGGACACCAGTCTGAACTTACTGGCTTCTAAACACCATCATCTAGTCTTTCGCCCATTCCACATGGACACCAGTCTGTAATTACTGGCTTCTAAACACCAACACCTTCTCGTCTTTGTCCATTCCACATGGACATCAGTCTGTACGCCTGGCTTCTAAACACCACCACCTTCTCCTCTTTGTCCATCCCACATGGACACCAGTCTGTACACCTGGCTTCTAACACCACCATCTTCTGGTCTTTGTTTTTGTCCATCCCACATGGACACCAGTCTGTACACCTGGCTTCTAACACCACCATCTTCTGATCTTTGTTTTTGTCCATCCCACATGGACACCAGTCTGTACACCTGGCTTCTAACAACACCATCTTCTGGTCTTTGTTTTTGTCCATCCCACATGGACACCAGTCTGTACACCTGGCTTCTAACACCACCATCATCCTTAAGGTTAAGACATACGCGGCGATCGGCTAGGGTTACGAGAAACGTCTAGCCTTCCAATGGAGGGGTCTTCCTCCAAGGTTCACGCAATTGCGAAGTTCTTATCTACAGCTGCGATACGAATCCTTTATATACTACCTATTTGAGTAAGGCGAAACAACATTCATATCCTTCAATTCAAACGTCAATATTAGTCAAGTCTCTCAAGGTTGTTTAATTATTCTTTTTACCTCTCCGTGTGACGTAGTCCAGGAGAGGTTCTGTAACGGCCGTGTCTGTCTGTGTGTGTGTGTGTCTGTCTGTCTGTCTGTCCGTTGTTACACCCCCTTGACCGCGTTCGCAGTTTGCGTATCGGAGCAAACGTGTTCGCCATTTCCGAACTGCTTTCACAGTCACGGAAATGGCTCCTCTACTTGAGTTCTCACATCACCTGAGTTGAGTTCTTACTGGCTTCTAAATCACCACCATCTTTTGGTCTTCGTTCATCCCACACGGACACCAGTCTGTTCTTACTGGCTTCTAATCACCACCATCTTCTGTTATTTGTCAATCCCACATTGACACCAGTCTGCACTTACACTGGCTTCTAACGCCACCATCCACTGGTCTTCCGTCTATTCCACATAGACACCAATCTGTATCATTGGCTTCTACTCCATTATCATCGTTTGGATTTAGGATATACGCGGCGATCAGCTAGGGTTACGAGAAACGTCTAGCCTCCCTAAGGTGGGATCGCCACCAAAGGTTTTCGCAATAGCGCTTTGTCCTTAGTATTATAATGGAAACGAATCGTATATATACCCCAAATTTGAAAAAAGCGGGCAAGAGGGGTACCCTTCACTTTAAACGTCAATATGAGCAAAGTTTGAGAAGATAACAGGTATAACTTTATTTTAAACGATTTAACTATTATTAATGTTAATTATTGAAGATTAAAATAATTAAAAATAATTATATATATTTAAATATTAAAGATAAACCTCTCGTGCAAAGAGAGAGATTATCATTGCCTCCTATATCTACCAAACCCGTGCATGCGATATATTTCCTTCATTGCCTCCTATATCTATCAAGGCCCGTGCATTGTGATATATTTCATTCATTGCCTCCTATATCTATCAAGGCCCGTGCATTGTGTTATATTTCATTCATTGCCTCCTATATCTATCAAGGCCCGTGCATTGCGATATATTTTTCAAAACAACAACAAAAATGGGAAACCCCAACTCAGAAACATAATAACGTTTTCATTGGATACTTAAGTTTATATAATCTTCTTGACACGGAGAGGTAATATTTTGGTTTTCCCAACTTTTTTAGAACGATGTAACGCTCAATAAGGCGAACAACTAACAAAGAAAATATTAAATATTAATTATATTTATTTTAATATTTAAGATAATCTCTTTTCTCAATTCAAAATTAATACGGAAAGAGTTAAAAAGCACTCTATTTTTTGTCTGTGTGTGTCTGTCATAGCATTCAAATATTTTCCGAAAGTTGAATGTACATTAAAAACTGAAATAGTTGAGATTGTGTCTGAGTCGGGACCACCTCTGATAGAACAAAACCAAAGTTTCTTTGATTTTCGAAGGCTTCTTAGACCATTCTTGAGCGCGACGTGCAATATATGTATCTGTAGCTGTTTAGCTTATTAATTTTAAGTAACATTTAAATATTTTGCAAAAGTTCAATGTTCATTGAAAACTGAAATAGTTTAGAATGTGTCCGAGTCGTTACCACCTCTGATAGAACAAAGCTAAAGTTGCATAGATTTTCGAAGGCTTTTTAGACCATTCTTGAGTGCGACGTGCAATATTGCATAGCCTCTTAAATATATATAACCTTCAAATATTTTCCAAAAGTTCAATGTTTATTGAAAACTGAAATAGTTGAGAATGGGTCCGAGTCGTTACCACCTCTGATAGGACAAAACTACAGTTGCATAGATTTTCGAAGGCTTCTTAGACCATTCTTGAGTGCGACGTGCAATATTGGATACCCTCTTAATTTTATATAGCATTCAAATATTTTCCAAAAGTTGAATATACATTGAAAACTGAAATAGTTGAGAATGTGTCCGAGTCGGGACCACTACTGATAGAACAAAACCAAAGTTGCCTAGATTTTCGAAGGTTTCTTGGACAATTCTTGAGTGCGACATGTAATATTGCATACCCTCTTAATTTTATGTAACATTTAAATATTTTGCAAAAGTTCAATGTACATTGAAAACTGAAATAGTTGAGAATGTGTCCGAGTCGGGACCACTACTGATAGAACAAAACCAAAGTTGCATAGATTTTCGAAGGTTTCTCGGACCATTCTTGAGTGCGACGTGCAATATTGCATACCCTCTTAATTTTATATAACATTCAAATATTTTTTTAAAAAAATCAATGTACATTGAAAACTGAAATAGTTAAGAATGTGTCCGAGTCGGGACCACTACTGATTAAACAAAACCAAAGTTGCCTAGATTTTCGAAGGTTTTTCGGACCATTCTTGAGTGCGACATGCAATATTGCATACCCTCTTAATTTTATGTAACATTTAAATATTTTGCAAAAGTTCAATGTACATTGAAATCTAAAATAGTTGAGAATGTCCGAGTCGGGACCACTACTGATAGAACTAAACCAAAGTTGCCTAGATTTTCGAAGGTTTCTTGGACCATTCTTGAGTGCGACATGGAATATTGCATACCCTCTTAATTTTATTGTAACATTTAAACATTTTGCAAAAGTTCAATGTACATTGAAAACTGAAATAGTTGAGAATGTGTCCGAGTCGGGACCACGTCTGATAGAACAAAACCAAAGTTGCCTAGATTTTCGAAGGTTTCTTGGACTATTCTTGAGTGCGACATGCAATATTGCATACCCTCTTAATTTTATGTAACATTTAAATATTTTGCAAAAGTTCAATGTACATTGAAAACTGAAATAGTTGAGAATGTGTCCGAGTCGGGACCACCTCTGATAGAACAAAACCAAAGTTGCATAGACTTTCGTAGGCTTCTTGTACCATTCTTGAGTCCGACGTGCAATATTGCATACCCTCGTAATTTTATGTAACATTTAAATATTTTCCAAAAGTTGAATGTTTATTGAAAACTGAAATAGTTGAGAATGTGTCCGAGTCGGGACCACCTCTGATAGAACACAACTACAGTTGCATAGATTTTCGAAGGCTTCATGTACCATTCTTGAGTGCGACGTGCAATATTGCATAATATTTTCCAAAAGTTCAATGTTTATTGAAAACTGAAATAGTTGAGAATGCGTCCAGGTCGGTACCACCTTTGATAGAACAAAACTAGAGTTGCATAGATTTGAGAATCAGGGCCGAGTTAATTCACTTAATTGAGATTAATTATAGATTAATTATCTATTTGCCGCCCTGGGCCTTCCTGGCCCCCTTCGGGCAGGCGCTGGTGGTTCTGGTTCGCGAACTTCGCGGACCGCCGGCACCGCAGCTTCCCCTCTGGCATGCTCCGGATTTTGTTCTTCGACGGCAGGCGCAGGCTCAACAACTTCTACGACTGCAGCGGGATTAGCAGGTCCCGGGGGGTTGCGAGCACGTCGCTGCCGGCGGGGAAGAGGAGCCGGAGGGGGTTAGCAGGTCCCGGAGGATTTCGAGAACGGCGGGGAAGAGGTGCAGCAGGTAGATTTACCGGCTGGGGTCGCCATGTATGCACCCTCCTGGGGGCTGGGGCTCTCCCACCATTATAAATATGTACAGTAAAAGTACAGTTGTTGGCTTGAGAGACAACATGGGCATGGTCCATGTTGTTGACTAGATTTTGAAATAAAGACATTTATTATTTTGGTATTAGCCTTTGTTTTACTTAAGGACTATTTTCACATTAATGGAGGCTGATTTTAATAGAGAAAAGGGACCAGGGTGGGAAATAAGGATTTTTTTAAAACTGGACATTGGGCCAGCAACCCCCCTGGGCCCTTGAAGTTAGCGCTGTTTTAGAAATAGGAGTTAGGGAAACGTCTTGCTGGCCCTCAAAACGTTACGAAGCGCAAATGGCTCTTTCTAATTTTATATAACATTCAAATATTTTTCAAATGTTCAATGTACATTGAAAACTAAAATAGTTGAGAATGTGTCCGAGTCGGGACTACTACTGATAGAACAAAACCAAAGTTGCCTAGATTTTCGAAGGCTTCTTGTACCATTCTTGAGTCCGACGTGCAATATTGCATACCCTCTTAATTTTAAGTAACATTTAAATATTTTCCAAAGTTGAATGTTTATTGAAAACTGAAATAGTTGAGAATGTGTCCGAGTCGGGACCACCTCTGATAGAACACAACTACAGTTGCATAGATTTTCGAACGCTTCTTGTACCATTCTTGAGTGCGACGTGCAATATTGCATACCCTCTTAATTTTATATAACATTCAAATATTTTCCAAAGTTCAATGTTTATTGAAAACTGAAATAGTTGAGAATGTGTCCGAGTCGGGACTACCTCTGATAGAACAAAACCAAAGTTACATAGATTTTCGAACGCTTCTCAGACCATTCTTGAGCTCGACGTGCAATATTGCATACCCTCCTAACCGGGACCTGCTCTCATGGGGCGTGATTGGATTTTTTCCAATTTTAATGCCATCGCAAAACCAGACATTAAAGTGGAACCAACCGTCATCCAACACGTAGCTGCCCCAGACGCAGCGCTCACTGCTCTGGTAGAAAAACATGCCAATCTCTTTTCGCCAGGCATACGACGTCTAAAGGGTCATCAAGTCAAATTAATCATTCGCTCTGACGCCCCCACGCCGCCGTTTTTCAAGGCTAGGTCTATACCGTACCACTTTAAAGACTTAGTTGAAAACAAAATCACGAGACTAGAGTAAGAAGGAATAATCAGTCCCATTAGTCACGCCGACTACGATACGCCCATAGTTCCAGTTTTAAAAAAGGATACAAAAACAGAACACCTTGCAACTCAAAACAAACTAGAACCAATCACAGAACGCCTTGCAACTCAAAACAAACTAGAACCAATCTTCTCCTCACAATCGACAACTGAAGGAACCCTAGTTTACACTCGCAACTACGGAAAAGGTACGAAATGGATAAAGGGACAAATCACAAAACCCATTGGAACCATGATGTACCGAATTCGAACCGAGGACGGTCATATAATTCAACGACATAGAAACCAAATTCGTTTCCGTACAAACATTGCCGAAGATCCGTCCGACCAGCCACTGCTGCCTCAACAAACCAAACCTACGATCCCCGCCATATCTACTTTCCGCTGCCAAACTCCTAGAAATCCGGGATTCGTTAATCAACCACTTCCACAAATGACTGCCAATGCATCACCTACACAATCGGCAGCTCGTGCCTCAATTCCTACCCCTGGCCAAAACACGCCCGCCGACAGAGGTCCTCAGACCCGAACAACCACAGGTTTCCAAGCAGCCGCCGGAACCTCCCTCGCCGAACCACGACGTTCGCAACGTGCACGAAAAATCCGCGTACCATTTGATGTACAACTTTTTCTCTAAACGGGGAAGGTGATGTTAGGGTCATATCAGTTTGAAACCCGTTTATTGAAGACCGAAATAACTGAGAAGGTGTCCGAGTCGGGACCACCTCTGATAGAACAAAACCAAAGTTTCTTTGATTTTCGAAGGCTTCTTAGACCATTCTTGAGCGCGACGTGCAATATATATGTATCTGTAGCTGTTTAGCTTATTAATTTTAAGTAACATTTAAATATTTTGCAAAAGTTCAATGTTCATTGAAAACTGAAATAGTTTAGAATGTGTCCGAGTCGTTACCACCTCTGATAGAACAAAGCTAAAGTTGCATAGATTTTCGAAGGCTTTTTAGACCATTCTTGAGTGCGACGTGCAATATTGCATAGCCTCTTAAATATATATAACCTTCAAATATTTTCCAAAAGTTCAATGTTTATTGAAAACTGATATAGTTGAGAATGGGTCCGAGTCGTTACCACCTCTGATAGGACAAAACTACAGTTGCATAGATTTTCGAAGGCTTCTTAGACCATTCTTGAGTGCGACGTGCAATATTGGATACCCTCTTAATTTTATATAGCATTCAAATATTTTCCAAAAGTTGAATATACATTGAAAACTGAAATAGTTGAGATTGTGTCCGAGTCGGGACCACTAATGATAGAGCAAAACCAAAGTTGCCTAGATTTTCGAAGGTTTCTTGGACCATTCTTGAGTGCGACATGCAATATTGCATACCCTCTTAATTTTATATAACATTGAAATATTTTTTTAAAAAAGTCAATGTACATTGAAAACTGAAATAGTTGAGAATGTGTCCGAGTCGGGACCACTACTGATAGAACAAAACCAAAGTTGCCTAGATTTTCGAAGGTTTCTTGGACAATTCTTGAGTGCGACATGTAATATTGCATACCCTCTTAATTTTATGTAACATTTAAATATTTTGCAAAAGTTCAATGTACATTGAAAACTAAAATAGTTGAGAATGTCCGAGTCGGGACCACTACTGATAGAACTAAACCAAAGTTGCCAAGATTTTCGAAGGCTTCTTGTACCATTCTTGAGTCCGACGTGCAATATTGCATACCCTCGTAATTTTATGTAACATTTAAATATTTTCCAAAAGTTGAATGTTTATTGAAAACTGAAATAGTTGAGAAGGTGTCCGAGTCGGGACCACCTCTGATAGAACAAAACCAAAGTTGCATAGACTTTCGAAGGCTTCTTGTACCATTCTTGAGTGCGACGTGCAATATTGCATAATATTTTCCAAAAGTTCAATGTTTATTGAAAACTGAAATAGTTGAGAATGCGTCCAGGTCGGTACCACCTTTGATAGAACAAAACTAGAGTTGCATAGATTTGAGAATCAGGGCCGAGTTAATTCACTTAATTGAGATTAATTATAGATTAATTATCTATTTGCCGCCCTGGGCCTTCCTGGCCCTCTTCGGGCAGGCGCTGGTGGTTCTGGTTCGCGAACTTCGCGGACCGCCGGCACCGCAGCTTCCCCTCTGGCATGCTCCGGATTTTGTTCTTCGACGGCAGGCGCAGGCTCAACAACTTCTACGACTGCAGCGGGATTAGCAGGTCCCGGGGGGTTGCGAGCACGTCGCTGCCGGCGGGGAAGAGGAGCCGGAGGGGGTTAGCAGGTCCCGGAGGATTTCGAGAACGGCGGGGAAGAGGTGCAGCAGGTAGATTTACCGGCTGGGGTCGCCATGTATGCACCCTCCTGGGGGCTGGGGCTCTCCCACCATTATAAATATGTACAGTAAAAGTACAGTTGTTGGCTTGAGAGACAACATGGGCATGGTCCATGTTGTTGACTAGATTTTGAAATAAAGACATTTATTATTTTGGTATTAGCCTTTGTTTTACTTAAGGACTATTTTCACATTAATGGAGGCTGATTTTAATAGAGAAAAGGGACCAGGGTGGGAAATAAGGATTTTTTTAAAACTGGACATTGGGCCAGCAACCCCCCTGGGCCCTTGAAGTTAGCGCTGTTTTAGAAATAGGAGTTAGGGAAACGTCTTGCTGGCCCTCAAAACGTTACGAAGCGCAAATGGCTCTTTCTAATTTTATATAACATTCAAATATTTTTCAAATGTTCAATGTACATTGAAAACTAAAAACGTTGAGAATGTGTCCGAGTCGGGACCACTACTGATAGAACAAAACCAAAGTTGCCTAGATTTTCGAAGGTTTCTTGGACCATTCTTGAGTGCGACATGCAATATTGCATACCCTCTTAATTTTATGTAACATTTAAATATTTTCCAAAGTTGAATGTTTATTGAAAACTGAAATAGTTGAGAATGTGTCCGAGTCGGGACCACCTCTGATAGAACACAACTACAGTTGCATAGATTTTCGAACGCTTCTTGTACCATTCTTGAGTGCGACGTGCAATATTGCATACCCTCTTAATTTTATATAACATTCAAATATTTTCCAAAGTTCAATGTTTATTGAAAACTGAAATAGTTGAGAATGTGTCCGAGTCGGGACTACCTCTGATAGAACAAAACCAAAGTTACATAGATTTTCGAACGCTTCTCAGACCATTCTTGAGCTCGACGTGCAATATTGCATACCCTCCTAACCGGGACCTGCTCTCATGGGGCGTGATTGGATTTTTTCCAATTTTAATGTCATCGCAAAACCAGACATTAAAGTGGAACCAACCGTCATCCAACACGTAGCTGCCCCAGACGCAGCGCTCACTCCTTTTTTTTCGAAAAACATGCCAATCTCTTTTCGCCAGGCATAGGACGTCTAAAGGGTCATCAGTCAAATTAATCATTCGCTCTGACGCCCCCACGCCGCCGTTTTTCAAGGCTAGGTCTATACCGTACCACTTTAAAGACTTAGTTGAAAACAAAATCACGAGACTAGAGTAAGAAGGAATAATCAGTCCCATTAGTCACGCCGACTACGATACGCCCATAGTTCCAGTTTTAAAAAAGGATACAAAAACTGAACACCTTGCAACTCAAAACAAACTAGAACCAATCACAGAACGCCTTGCAACTCAAAACAAACTAGAACCAATCTTCTCCTCACAATCGACAACTGAAGGAACCCTAGTTTACACTCGCAACTACGGAAAAGGTACCAAATGGATAAAGGGACAAATCACAAAACCCATTGGAACCATGATGTACCGAATTCGAACCGAGGACGGTCATATAATTCAACGACATAGAAACCAAATTCGTTTCCGTACAAACATTGCCGAAGATCCGTCCGACCAGCCACTGCTGCCTCAACAAACCAAACCTACGATCCCCGCCATATCTACTTTCCGCTGCCAAACTCCTAGAAATCCGGGATTCGTTAATCAACCACTTCCACAAATGACTGCCAATGCATCACCTACTCAATCGGCAGCTCGTGCCTCAATTCCTACCCCTGACCAAAACACGCCCGCCGACAGAGGTCCTCAGACCCGAACAACCACAGGTTTCCAAGCAGCCGCCGGAACCTCCCTCGCCGAACCACGACGTTCGCAACGTGCACGAAAAATCCGCGTACCATTTGATGTACAACTTTTTCTCTAAACGGGGAAGGTGATGTTAGGGTCATATCAGTTTGAAACCCGTTTATTGAAGACTGAAATAACTGAGAAGGTGTCCGAGTCGGGACCACCTCTGATAGAACAAAACCAAAGTTGCATAGACTTTCGAAGGCTTCTTGTACCATTCTTGAGTGCGACGTGCAATATTGCATAATATTTTCCAAAAGTTCAATGTTTATTGAAAACTGAAATAGTTGAGAATGCGTCCAGGTCGGTACCACCTTTGATAGAACAAAACTAGAGTTGCATAGATTTGAGAATCAGGGCCGAGTTAATTCACTTAATTGAGATTAATTATAGATTAATTATCTATTTGCCGCCCTGGGCCTTCCTGGCCCTCTTCGGGCAGGCGCTGGTGGTTCTGGTTCGCGAACTTCGCGGACCGCCGGCACCGCAGCTTCCCCTCTGGCATGCTCCGGATTTTGTTCTTCGACGGCAGGCGCAGGCTCAACAACTTCTACGACTGCAGCGGGATTAGCAGGTCCCGGGGGGTTGCGAGCACGTCGCTGCCGGCGGGGAAGAGGAGCCGGAGGGGGTTAGCAGGTCCCGGAGGATTTCGAGAACGGCGGGGAAGAGGTGCAGCAGGTAGATTTACCGGCTGGGGTCGCCATGTATGCACCCTCCTGGGGGCTGGGGCTCTCCCACCATTATAAATATGTACAGTAAAAGTACAGTTGTTGGCTTGAGAGACAACATGGGCATGGTCCATGTTGTTGACTAGATTTTGAAATAAAGACATTTATTATTTTGGTATTAGCCTTTGTTTTACTTAAGGACTATTTTCACATTAATGGAGGCTGATTTTAATAGAGAAAAGGGACCAGGGTGGGAAATAAGGATTTTTTTAAAACTGGACATTGGGCCAGCAACCCCCCTGGGCCCTTGAAGTTAGCGCTGTTTTAGAAATAGGAGTTAGGGAAACGTCTTGCTGGCCCTCAAAACGTTACGAAGCGCAAATGGCTCGTTCTAATTTTATATAACATTCAAATATTTTTCAAATGTTCAATGTACATTGAAAACTAAAATAGTTGAGAATGTGTCCGAGTCGGGACCACTACTGATAGAACAAAACCAAAGTTGCCTAGATTTTCGAAGGTTTCTTGGACCATTCTTGAGTGCGACATGCAATATTGCATACCCTCTTAATTTTATGTAACATTTAAATATTTTGCAAAAGTTCAATGTACATTGAAAACTGAATTAGTTGAGAATGTGTCCGAGTCGGGACCACGTCTGATAGAACAAAACCAAAGTTGCCTAGATTTTCGAAGGTTTCTTGGACTATTCTTGAGTGCGACATGCAATATTGCATACCCTCTTAATTTTATGTAACATTTAAATATTTTGCAAAAGTTCAATGTACATTGAAAACTGAAATAGTTGAGAATGTGTCCGAGTCGGGACCACCTCTGATAGAACAAAACCAAAGTTGCATAGACTTTCGAAGGCTTCTTGTACCATTCTTGAGTCCGACGTGCAATATTGCATACCCTCTTAACTTTATGTAACATTTAAATATTTTCCAAAAGTTGAATGTTTATTGAAAACTGAAATAGTTGAGAATGTGTCCGAGTCGGGACCACCTCTGATAGAACACAACTACAGTTGCATAGATTTTCGAAGGCTTCATGTACCATTCTTGAGTGCGACGTGCAATATTGCATAATATTTTCCAAAAGTTCAATGTTTATTGAAAACTGAAATAGTTGAGAATGCGTCCGAGTCGGTACCACCTCGGATAGAACAAAACTAGAGTTGCATAGATTTGAGAATCAGGGCCGAGTTAATTCACTTAATTGAGATTAATTATAGATTAATTATCTATTTGCCGCCCTGGGCCTTCCTGGCCCCCTTCGGGCAGGCGCTGGTGGTTCTGGTTCGCGAACTTCGCGGACCGCCGGCACAGCAGCTTTCCCTCTGGCATGCTCCGGATTTTGTTCTTCGACGGCATGGATGGGGTTAGTAATATTTTAGTTTACCTTGCCGACGGTAGATGGCGCCACAAGCGACTCACCCCATCACACATACAAAGGGGATTCTGCCATAGACCGGGGTTCGAACCCGGGGGTTGTCTCCCCTCCCAAGTACTGACCTCGCTCGACGCTGTTTAACTTCGCGTCTTAACATGCATGGGGTTAGTAATATTTTAGTTTACCTTGCCGACGGTAGATGGCGCCACAAGCGACTCACCCCATCACACATACAATGGGGATTCTGCCATAGACCGGGGTTTGAACCCGGGGGTTGTCTCCCCTCCCAAGTTCTGACCGCGCTCGACGCTGTTTAACTTCGCGTCTTAACATGGATGGGGTTAGTAATATTTTAGTTTACATCGCCGACGGTAGATGGCGCCACAAGCGACTCACCCCATCACACATACAAAGGGGATTCTGCCATAGACCGGGGTTTGAACCCGGGGGTTGTCTCCCCTCCCAAGTACTGACCGCGCTCGACGCTGTATAACTTCGCGTCTTAACATGGATGGGGTTAGTAATATTTTAGTTTACATCGCCGACGGTAGATGGCGCCACAAGCGACTCACCCCATCACACATACAAAGGGGATTCTGCCATAGACCGGGGTTTGAACCCGGGGGTTGTCTCCCTTCCCAAGTACTGACCGCGCTCGACGCTGTTTAACTTCGCGTCTTAACATGGATGGGGTTAGTAATATTTTAGTTTACATCGCCGACGGTAGATGGCGCCACAAGCGACTCACCCCATCACACATACAAAGGGGATTCTGCCATAGACCGGGGTTTGAACCCGGGGGTTGTCTCCCTTCCCAAGTACTGACCGCGCTCGACGCTGTTTAACTTCGCGTCTTAACATGGATGGGGTTAGTAATATTTTAGTTTACATCGCCGACGGTAGATGGCACCACAAGCGACTCACCCATCACACATACAAAGGGGATTCTGCCATAGACCGGGGTTTGAACCCGGGGGTTGTCTCCCCTCCCAAGTACTGACCGCGCTCGACGCTGTTTAACTTCGTGTCTTAACATGGATGGGGTTAGTAATATTTTAGTTTACCTTGCCGACGGTAGATGGCGCCACAAGCGACTCACCCCATCACACATACAAAGGGGATTCTGCCATAGACCGGGGTTTGAACCCGGGGGTTGTCTCCCCTCCCAAGTACTGACCGCGCTCGACGCTGTTTAACTTCGCGTCTTAACATGGATGGGGTTAGTAATATTTTAGTTTACATCGCCGACGGTAGATGGCGCCACAAGCGACTCACCCCATCACACATACAAAGGGGATTCTGCCATAGACCGGGGTTTGAACCCGGGGGTTGTCTCCCCTCCCAAGTACTGACCGCGCTCGACGCTGTTTAACTTCGCGTCTTAACATGGATGGGGTTAGTAATATATTAGTTTACATCGCCGACGGTAGATGGCGCCACAAGCGACTCACCCCATCACACATACAAAGGGGATTCTGCCATAGACCGGGGTTTGAACCCGGGGGTTGTCTCCCCTCCCAAGTACTGACCGCGCTCGACGCTGTTTAACTTCGCGTCTTGTTGTTGTTTGACGCAAGAACGACTCTGGGTTTAACTGGTTATAAACTCTTTATTAATTTAAGTAAAACATTAGTATTAATTTCCGGGAACAATACACAGCTATCTGAGAACTGATAACAGGGAACTGATAAACTGAACTGACAAACGTTATCGGAATGTTATCCGGTTATATAGTTAAGGCATCGCGATAAAAAATAAAGATTACAAGAATGACCGCGATGCATAAAAAACACAAGTATAGAAAATAGAATCTGGATATAGATAAAAAAACAACCGGTATTATCTCTAATTTCCAACAGTCCCTCTTAATATCGGTGGTTTCAATCTTCTATCCAGGGGGTGGTCAATTAATTATTTCCAGTCCAAGGGCTTTGACGCAGAAGAGGTGCTTCGGACGGAACAGGCTCTTCGTACAGATGTCAGCTGGCATTTCCTCTGTTGGTAGATACCGCAAGGCTATATGTCCCTGGTCGTAGGTGTCTCGAATGAAGTGGTGCCGGATATCAATGTGCTTCGTTCTGGCATGGAAAACAGGATTCTGAACGAGTTTCTGGGCACCCTGGTTGTCGTTGTACAGCTCGATCGCCGGAACTGATACTCCAAGTTCATTGAGAAGTCCCCTGAGATATATGGCTTCTTTGGTTGCGTCGGACATTGCCATATATTCTGCTTCTGTACTGGACAAGGCAACCGTTCGCTGTTTCCGGGCTTCCCAGGATACTGCAGCGCCTGCTAGTTTGAAGACATATCCAGTATATGACTTCCTATCTTTCGGACAGCCTCCATAGTCTGCATCAACGAAACCTTGGATTGGCAATCCGGTCTTCCGATAAAGCAACCCATGATGAAGAGTTCCCTTCAGGTATCTCAGAACTCTTTTCCCGGCAATCCAATGAGTTTCGTCATAACGTGTGTTGAACTGGCTCAATGCGCTGACTGAATACGCCATATCCGGTCGTGTTGACACTACCAGGTACATGAGAGAGCCGACCAGAGATTGATACGGGATACGACTGATCTCTTCTGCTACTGGGTGTTCTGGACTTTGCAACTTGTTGTTGGCATCCATTGGAGTCGCTATTGCTTTGGAGTCTTGCATGTTGAAACGTTTCAGGACCGTTTCTGCATATTTCGCTTGGGAAATCCGGATGGTATTTTGTTTTAGATCTTGGTGAAATTCCATTCCGAGACAATGATGGATTGGCCCCAGGTCCTTCATATCGAATTTTCTCCCAAGTTCAAGCTTTACATCAGTCATCCATTCCGGGTTGTTGCTTGCAAGGATCAGGTCGTCGACGTAGACTCCAATGATCATAACATCTTCCGCGACTCTTAAAACGTATAAGCAGGGGTCGCTCTTCAATGGTATCAGTCCAATTTCCAAAAGTCTTTGATGTAACTTCTTGTACCATTGGCGGCCCGATTGTTTTAAGCCGTAGAGGGATTTCTTGATACGACAGACTTTATGTCCCTCTTCTTCCAGGTCGCTGGTCCATTTCTTTGCTCTGGCAACGATTGACTTGTCGAACCGGGTTGACTTGACGATTTCTTCGAGGGATTCTGTTAATACTTCCGGGACGACCATATATATTTCCTCCTCGAGTTCGCCATTAAGATAGGCCGTGACGACATCCATTTGGTGGACTTCCAAACCGATTTCCACAGCAAGGGCCTTGAGCAGTCTTATAGAGCTGGATCTAATGACGGGTGCGAACGTCTCTTGGTAGTCGATCCCTGGTCTCTGGGCAAAACCTTTCGCTACGAGCCTGGCTTTCCTTTTCTCTACTTCTCCGCTGGGTAAGTACTTCGTTCGGAAGACGAGACGATTTCCAAGGACCTTTTGGTTTTCCGGGCAATCAACGATGTCCCAGGTTTCGCACTTGATAAGCGAAACGAACTCTTCCGTTACTGCTTTCCTCCAGTCGTTTGCGTACGGAGAAGCCAGGGCTTGCTTCATGGACAAAGGTTCTGACAAGATGGCTAGGTTTGCTGAGTCATCGGACAGGGTTTCTTGCTCGTCAGTAGCCTCTTCATTAGACTCTTCTGAGACGCTCGGAATCATGTTGAATGATTTCTTCGGTCGTCCGGGTACTCCAGTTCTTATTTTCTTCCGTCTTCCAGGACCTTTCTTCAGAACGAGGGTTTCTGAGGGTTCTTCGAAGACGTCCTTGTTTTCCTGGTTATTAGATTCTTCGGGGGTTTCATTTTTGAACTTTTTTTTGACTTCTTTGAATTCTTCTCTGCCTGGCGGTTTTGCAGCGTGTGTAGTGGCCGGGACTTCGATTTCGCGTTTAGCTTTGCTTCCGTATTTCAGGTTGACTTCTGGAGTGACGAAATCTTCATATCCGCCTTGTTTATTGAATTCTCCTAGGAACTTGACATTGCGACTTCGGTAGATTTGCTTCTCGGACGGAACCCAGAGTCGATAGGCCTTCGAGACTTGAGAATAGCCGATGAAAACGCATTCTTTACTCTTGGCTGCAAACTTCCCCTTCCTTTTATTTTCGTCCAACAGCAAAGCTTTGTCGCCAAAAATCTTCAAATGTTGCAGGGATGGCTTCTTTCCGGTCCACCTGGTAAATGGTACTTCTCCATTTATGCTCCGGGAAGGACAACGGTTTCGAATGTAGTTAGCCGTGGCCATCGCTTCTGCCCAGAATGATGGTGGAAGTTGCGCTTGTATCATCATACATCGGGCCATATCTAGGAGTGTTCTGTTCTTTCTTTCGGCAATGCCATTCTGTTCCGGGGTGTATGGTACGGAGAGCCTTCTTTTTATCCCAGAGTCTTTCAGGAATCTGTCGAATTCATTGTTGCAGTATTCGGTTCCGTTGTCGGACTGCAAGGTCTTGATTTTTCTCCCGGTTTCCACTTCAGCTCGTTGCTTGAATTCTTTAAAGGCTTTCAACACTTCGCTCTTGTGTTTTAAAAAGCTGACTTCACTCCACCGGGAATAATCATCAGTGAAAACGACGATGTACTTGGCTCCACTCATCGACGTTACTCTCATCGGGCCGCATACGTCAGAGTGTACTATTTCCAGGACATGCGAGGTGCGGCTATCTTCAGGTTTCGGGAACGGCTCCTTCGATTGCTTTCCTTTGATACAGATTTGGCAGATTCCCAGACTCCCATCTTTTTCAATGTTGAGTCCCGTAGCCAAATTCTTCCGGGCCATTTCCTTTAAACTTCTCTCGTTCAAGTGACCGAGTAGGAAATGCCACTTCTCCAGGTTGCTTCTAGGCTTTATTTCCGCTTGCACTGCATGGACAGTTTCTTCAGCCTTTCTCAGGAAATAAAGATCTCCAACTCTGTCAGCAACTGCAATCACTTCTCCGGTTGCCGTTTTAATCCAGGCTTGCGACTTCTTGAATGTGACCTCATGTCCTTTGTCTGTCATCTTGGCAATGGATAGGAGATTTGTTCTTAAATCCGGGACATGAAGGGCTCGTTCCAGGCGAAGAATTCGATTGTCGCTGCCATTCGTTGCGTGTACTTTTACTTCGCCAACACCTCGTATCTTCGTTGACTCTGCAGTGGCCAGGTTTAAAGATTTCGTGGTCTCTTCGTAAACGTTGAAGTAGTCTCTGCTGGAAGTCATATGTGAGGTGGCTCCGCTGTCCAGGCACCAGGAATCGTGATCAGCCTTCAGGTGCAATGCGAATTCTTCCTCGGCCAAATTTTCTGCCAGTACATGATGGGCGTTTTCCTTCTTTCTGGTTTTTCTTTCTGAACCATTGTCTCTGTCGGGGCAATCGACTACCTTGTGGCCGGGTTTCCTGCATCCATGACACTTGTACTTAAAGGTCGTGCTTCCTCGTCCACGTAAGTTTCTTCCTCTACCCCTTTCTGCAGTTTTCCGGGAAAAGTGGTTACTGCCCATCATCGCATTCTGCACGGGTTCGTCTTCCCTAGAGTTCTTGGCGTCTGATTCCTCCAGGATCTTTATTTTCAAGGCTTCCGGATCAGGTAACGTATCCCTGGACTCTATTGCGCACCGGAAGTTCTCGTACGATTCCGGTAGACTGTATAACAACATAATGGCCAGTAGGTCGTCGTTTACAGCTACTCCCATGTCAGCCAACTTGTCTACTGCGTCGAAGAATTCTCGGACGTGATCCCTTACATCTTCTCCCTCCTTCATTTTCTTGAGGGTCAGTTTCTTCAGCAGCGTGGCTTTCCGGGCAGGTCCACTGGACTGGTAGATGGATTCGAGCTTCTGCCATACTTCCCGTGAGGTCGTGCAATTCTTTACTTGCTTCAACTCCGACGGACTGATCGACAAGATTAGGTCCGCTCTTGCCTTCCGATCATTACTGTCCCAGATAGCGACCGCCTGGGCGTTTCCTTCCGTTCCCCGTACCGGAGTTGGCCTCGTTGAAGTTCCATCTACATACTCCCAGAGGTCGTTCTTTTGAAGCAGGGCTTCCACTTGCATTTTCCAGGTATCATAATTATCTTTCGTTAACGTCTCGATTCGTCCCAGGTGATTTCCGGCCATTCTCTATCTGACTCCGCACCTTCAAGGATAATCTTCCCGGCGTTGAACTTCTTATGATTTCTAAACCTTTGCGCAGTGGAAGCGTGCTGGGCCCATAACCTGTTGTTGTTTGACGCAAGAACGACTCTGGGTTTAACTGGTTATAAACTCTTTATTAATTTAAGTAAAACATTAGTATTAATTTCCGGGAACAATACACAGCTATCTGAGAACTGATAACAGGGAACTGATAAACTGAACTGACAAACGTTATCGGAATGTTATCCGGTTATATAGTTAAGGCATCGCGATAAAAAATAAAGATTACAAGAATGACCGCGATGAATAAAAAACACAAGTATAGAAAATAGAATCTGGATATAGATAAAAAACAACCGGTATTATCTCTAATTTCCAACACCATGGATGGGGTTAGTAATATTTTAGTTTACATCACCGACGGTAGATGGCGCCACAAGCGACTCACCCCATCACACATACAAAGGGGATTCTGCCATAGACCGGAGTTTGAACCCGGGGGTTGTCTCCCCTCCCAAGTACTGACCGCGCTCGACGCTGTTTAACTTCGCGTCTTAACATGGATGGGGTTAGTAATATTTTAGTTTACATCGCCGACTGTAGATGGCGCCACAAGCGACTCACCCCATCACACATACAAAGGGGATTCTGCCTATTTAATTTCTCCATGTTAAAACCAAGTATATGGGTAATATGAGGATAGGCATAGCTCTTATTAAAACCCCGTTCCTTTTTTATATATCAAACCAACCTACCTTAAAAAATTATTTAACAGTGCTGTACATTGTGTTTTAGCGTGATTATTTTCTTGCCAGATATATTATAGCATGGCAAAGGGTAATAATCAGCTAAGTTTTTGATATTTATTAACAAAACAGGATTGGTTTCACACAGCTCGTAGACGTCTAAATTTAACGAACGGTTTGACTCAAATAATGTGAGGAAACATAAACCTTTTTCATAGTTCGTTCCCTTGTAGTCCAATCGGTTCAAATAAACGGTGTTTTCACTTTGAAGGTTACATCTTTGTAATTCTTGCTGCAGCTCAGTTGAAATTGAGTCTTCGTTAATACTGGAGCTTAAGTAGTTAACTGTGGGTGGAAATGGCGTTCCAGCCATAAAGTAAGCCTGTTGCATTTGGTGTTTTTCTGACAGGGTCTTTGTAATATTCACAAAGTTTTTGGTGTTTTGGGCAAATTTTTTATATACGGTGTGTTTACTCTCGAAGCGAAGAGTCCAAATTCGTATCAGAGGCCCGTAATGAAGTATAAGTTCAGGATAGTGTTCTAGGAAGTAATGACGTTTTGCTTTTAACTTGTCATTCGGGAAAATGTTCAACAGGTCTTTTTTATATTGCCAGAGCAAAGCTACTAATAACACGATGTTGATTTTGGAAATTTTGGGTGTCACTATTATTTCAACTATATTTTTCAGTTGCAGATAAAGGTCCGAAACCGGATCTAAATAGTCTTTTATCCTGACTTTTAGGATTAAAGATAGAAGTCTCAAAAGACACCAGATCTGAGAAGCATCTCCAGTTAGATTTTCACAGTTCGGTCTTGCAGCGCAGGGCTTATTAGCGGCATCTTTTCCTACGTATTTAAATTTAGATTATTTCCAATTTAAATAATTCCACGAGAACCATTTGTTTTCAGAAATAAATTGATATAAGAATTGATACAAATCGTAAGCTATAACCCCCTCAAATAAATCATGGGCGACACAAGGGCCTAATCCAGGATTGCACACGTGGAAATATTTGAGTTCATTTAAGATGGATTGTCTCATTATCCCATTCACTGATTTCAATTCGGGCCGCTCAATTAATTATTTTAGACTTTCTCTATAATTATCAGGTGTTCTCTCTGGGAATGGTCCGTCTTCGTGAAGCTTGTCAGATGTAACGAGGCAGAAGCGACAGATATGTCCGTTAGTAAAATGTTTCTGAAATCCTCCGATTTCATGGTTTCCGAGGTTATCGCCTATAAGGCTCGTTACAAAAACCTTGTAATTTTTACCCCCAATTTCCAACCCCTCAGATTCTAGAACTTTAAGGTCGGTGACTAGCTTTCTAAGACAATTATTGACATCTTTGAAATATGAATCTCTACACAATAAGATCAACTGAATGTGGTTAATTGTTGATCTATACTCCACGGGTATATTAATCAAAGTGTAATACACTCCCACGATCTTGTGTATACATCTAGCTGATCCTAATGGGTTGACAGTCTCGAAAGCGTCTTGAAAGATTATGAGATGAATAAAGTTTTTGCTATCTTCATTGTACATATAGTCGCGACAAAACACCTCTCCATCGCTGATGTCTTCCAGAATTTGATTTTTGCCAGGTAAAAAAGTTGGTTTGGGAAAATTGAGGATTTTGGCCATTTCCTCGTTTGATATTAATTTTGTCAAGGAATCCTTTATGGGTACGTAATGATAAAACGTCTTTTGCCCATTTTCATATCTAAGAAACATTTGGACGGGGCTGATATAGTTTATAGTCTTCTTGATGAAATTGTGACGCAGATGTATTGTTTTTAATTTTTCCACAGCTACTTCCATAACATCTGTTTGAGAAAATACATCCAGGACACGGTTAATGACGTCTTCATTTACTCCGCCTGCGATTAGATCCGTTTGTAGCTTATTCACCATTTGAGATTTTTCGACATACAGCAAACTGGACATCTCTTCGGCAATAAATTGTATTGAACTGCTGGGCAGGAACTTTTCTGCTTGTAGTTTCAGGAAAAACATGCCTAGATTATCTTCAAAGTTATTCGATTTAACTTGACTGTTCTCTGGCTGAGATTCTTCAATGGTGTGGCTTTCGGACAAGAACGTGACTGTTGAGGTCTTGTTTGTCACATAAGCGCTCACAGTGCATTTTAAATTTAGTTTTGTGTTTGCGGCTTAAGTGGCAACTTAACGATGCCGTTGTTGTATATTTAGTGGTTTTACAATCTTTCATTGGGCAAGAAACGGTGAAGCCTTCATTTATGTGGACTTTTAAGTGTGAGTAGAAAGTTTTTAAAACAGTACATTCGTAGACACAATTTGGAACTACACATCGCAAAACCTCGCTTTCATTTATATCTGACCTTAGGCTAATGGTATTATTAGTTCCTATTTTTAGTTCAGATTTGTGTTTTCTATGAGCGTGGCTCTTAAAAGAGCTAAAAAGTTTAAAATACTTTCCACAACAAGTAAAGTTTACGTTGGGAACGTTCTTGTGCAGACAACAGTGTGTGAAATAACTTCGGAACACGTTTGTAGAAAATGAACAATCATTTTTCGAACACTTTAAATTCATGGCCTAAAAACAAAGCGAGAAAACTCTTTATTCCATCTAACTGCATTCCTCAACATTAGTCTAATAGGCCAAGATTACTAATATTTTGAAGTGTTAAGACGTATTTTTTTGTTTGTCCTTCAAAATGCTTCAACTAAGGTCAATCTCGATGCTGGTCATGCAAAGTGTTTGAAAACTCATGGGGAAAACCCCTTTACGCCCCAAAGTATGTGTTTGAAGAAGAGAAAATTTGAGTGAATAGCTTCCTTTAACAGAGCTAATATATATTAAATACCCGAAGTCAAAGCAATAGCCCGAAGAGAAAATTTTAGTGAATAGCCCCTCGACGCGCTACCTTTAACAGAGCTAAAAAAGCTTAAGTCAAACTAATAGCCCGAAGAGAAAATTTTAGTGAATAGCCCCTCGACGCGCTACCTTTAACAGAGCTAAAAAATCTAAAGTCAAACTAATAGCCCGAAGAGAAATTTTGGTGAATAGCCCCTCGACGCGCTACCTTTAACAGAGCTAAAAAAGCTAAAGTCAAACTAATAGCCCGAAGAAGGCCCGGATCGCCCATAAGGCAGACCGGGCAGCTGCCCAGGGCCCCGGCGTTGGAGGGGCCCCGCTAAATATCAAAGGCACCTAGCCGTTTCAGAATTGCAAAATTTTTCCTTTGAATTTATTTCAATAAATGGAACTGTTCGAGAATTCAGATTATGCGGCCTTTACACGCTCAATATTTTGCACAAATTTAAGTGGGGACACCTATAAATTTCATCATCTTATAAATTATTCCAACTTTTCAATTGTTGGGAAAGTTAAAATCCAACATTATGTTGAATGGCCAATATTTAGAAAAAAAACCTTAAAACATTATTGGACAAATATGTTGATTAAATTCCACATGATATTTTCAATTATATTGAATATATTTTTGCCACAATAAAAATGTTGATGTTGAGTCCATAGTCTGGGTAAAGTTTTGTTGTACAAACATTACATATGAGGTGTCAAAAACACAGAGTTTAATGTTATTTGAATTCGAAACATCGATCAATTGTTTAAATAACATTGAGCCATAAAAACTCGTAAAATATGTATTTTAAGTTTTTTATGGAAATATTGTGCGAAATTTATTGCAAATGATGTTTCATTTCCTAAGAAATATTGTGGCTTGGAAATTTTCACAAATGTTAGTCTGGATAACTTTTATCTATTCTTTGTAATGACAACAACGGGCCCCACGTTTTTTGCGCAAATTATTTAGCGTGTAGGGTGGGCTTTAAATTAACATACCACTGAGAGCATAATAGCAAGCCTATGTTGCAATGAAAACTAAAAACTTTCCCAAGAACGTGAATTACAAGCTTTCGTGATTGGTCATAACCCATGCAGACGATGCGCTAGCACACAGTTTTGTGAAGCGGTAATGCGTGATCTATTAGGCCATGCCACAATTGTGGGTGGACAGGGCCGGAAAAAAAAAAATTTCTTATAGGACATATGTCCAGTGACCCCCCTATTTGACTGGAAAAATATGGGACACTGTCCACTGGCGTGTGCATTAATAGTGTCGCATCTTCATAGTCAAGCTATCAAATCTTCAGAAAATTTATTGGACAAAATATCCAGTGACGCCCTTAGTTTTTTAAAAAAATTATGGGACATTTTAAATTTTTATGGGATAGTTTTCAGTGTCCTGTAATTATTTCTGGCTCTGAGGGTGGAGGTCAAGTCAATGATTTCGACATTAATGAATAAATATAGAATTTTTAGCCTATACTAAAAAATCAGGGGCCTCGCATTAGCAATCTGCATTTGCTAGATCCAGGCCTGGCCCGAAGAGAAACTTTTAGTGAATAGCCCCTCGACGCGCTTCGGTTAACTCTGACTACATTCCAATGCAACTATTTCTTAGTTTAACTCTGACTACATTCCAATGCAACTAACTATTTCTTAGTTTAACTCTGCAATACATTTCTTCGCTTAACTCTAACCACGTACATTCCCATTCTCGAAAAAAACGCTCACGGAAGCTCTCACCTCCAGGACAACGTCCACCTCCACCCCCACCCCACCACCACTTCCATCCCAAGTCAACTAAGAAGAAACTGGAAATTTGAAATTTCGGAAAATAAGGAGAAATATAAAGGTTCATTATAAAAACTACCCAGTATTATATAATTTTCAGTTGAGGTACTAAGAACAGTTACGATTACAATTATAATCTCACAATAAATTGCATAATATTTTTAATAAATCAACCAGCGTTTAGGAATGGTTTTCATGACCAGTAACCTTTACGTTAACCCGCATTAAATCAGCCAAGATATAAAATTGTACTTCCTATCACCTGTTAAAGGGGAAAGGGGAAAGAGACGCTGGGCCCTGGGTTAAAAATTTAACCTGCCCGTGGCATAACTAGTGACATTGCCGAAGCGATGGCGGTTTTTCCGAGAAATAAAAATGGATGAGGGGTTTTTGATTGAAAGGGACAGGCTGAGGGACCGTCCATAAACTACGTCACGCGAAAAAAAGTATTTTCTGACCCCCCCGTCCCCCCAGATCACGCTTCGTCACGCTTTTCTCAGACCCCTCCCCTTAAAACCACGATCCAGCTATTGAGAGTCTTCATACGAGAAAGAGGAAGTTATAAATTTATTTTGATAAATTGGCCACATTTCTAGCTTTACCTCCAATGACGAAATAGATAGTTTTCACACATGGAGGTTTCATACCATTTACACCAGGAGGCCGGTCTATCTGGCGGACAAAAACCTGTCTGCTTTTGTCCTCCAGATAGTCCGGCTTCCTTGTGTAAATGGTATGAATCCTCCATGTGTGAAAACTATCTATAGGCCGATCCTGAAAAAACCTAATGTCGCGCTTTCTTATTTCGCGAAGAAAATAAAAGTGAAAGATTTACAATATCATAGTCATAAATAATAGTATCTTACATAATTAACACGACATACGCATATATATTTAGAAAACAGGCAAATAATCACGTACCTTTGAATGGAAATCTAAATCTCTTTGTACAAATAAAAATACCAAGGAGATGAAACCACCTAAATGAATAATATATAGTTAGAATAAATTAGTTGAAGGTGACACGAAAAAATGCATTCCAAAAAAAACTAAACATAAATACCTTTGGACTTTATCCCAAATAGAAATTTGAAGCAAAGTTGAAGCTACAATGTTGTAGCCTGACTGTGGCCGAAAAATTACTTAAGCGCGACTTTCCTAAAAAAATTTCCTCTTTTTTCAACAGTTATGGAAACACGGTAAGCATGCAGCCGCTTACTCTGTTTCTCCTTTTTGGAATAAGACTCATAAGAGAGACGCCAAGCATCCCTTTGAGTATATTTGCAAGAAGAGGGTAAAGGAACCTTTTGTTGTCCACATTTCGGCGCGAAAGATTGTCGACCAGTGCCTTAAGGGCCTTTCATACGAGCAAATTTTTATCTCCAAGTGCGTAGTTGACTAGTTTATTTATTTATTTAATGCAACTCAAGGGATAGGGTTGTGAAGCCGCCAGGGCTTGGGTACAACCCCCCTCCATGGTAAAAACAAAAAACAGCGTAGTAGTACATAAAAAAGAACAATATGAACAAACAAAAAACAAAAACGAAACACCAACAAAATAAATTAGCTGGTTTTGTGTAAAATCATCGATACGTAATAATTTAAACAGGAATTTCAAAGCAATCAGGAAAACGACAATTTAAGTCAGTGGCGTCGCTAGGCCTTTTTTTGGGGGCTATAGCCCCCCCCCCAAATTCCAAACTTAGCCCCCCCCAAAAAAAAATAATCCGCAAACCCTACCAAAAAATTGCTGTTAGCAACCTAAAATTCTGGGGCAATATATAAAAAATTATAATGATAGATTCGTTAAGTTTCATCTCTGCAGAGATGAATTTCAATATCAAACAGTACAATTTTGAAGATAAGAACAGATGGTGACAAGTAAAGTATTTCATGTTCTTTCGAAGGAAGTCCCATTAGTGTGGACTAAAATTCTCATAATAGGTTCCGTAGTTTTTATCAATAAAAGGTTGTATATCTTTAAAATACGAATAATTTCACGTTGACACAAATTTACGGATAGTTTTAAAGGTCTACACATTTTCCAATGAACCCATTATGCAATTTTTTAATTAAGTTCTTATAATAACTAGTTTGTCCAGATTTAGCCCCTCCCCCCAAATTTCAAACCCTAGCGACGCTACTGATTTAAGTTTCACTTCAGATTTATATGTCAGTTTCAGGAAGAAAAAGAGTCTATTAAAAACAAAACGGCCCACAGAAAATAGTTTTTAATCTGCAAAGAATCCCGAAACGAAAGCCAATTACATGGGGTATACGTTAAAAGGTAGCTCTGATTAATAAATTTTTCAAGTTGGCGCAGATATTTTCAAAACAATGCCGACCATTTTTATAACATGGCTCCCAGTGATCCCATAATTCCTATAATATCCTATAATTTCGAGATGATCCTACAAACTACTATTATTTCGAGATGATCCTATAAACTCCTATTATTTTGAAATTGATCCTATAATTCCTATATTTTCAGCTAGTTCAGTGTTTAGGGCTGCACTTAGTCAATCAAATATAAATATACTCCCAAAATAACGAAACTGGGGAATTTTCAAGTAAACAAGGCGACCCAAGGGCTCGTAATAGTAGCCACATCGTACGAGTGAATAGCCCCTCTATACCCTACTCTAATGAGTGGATAACCCCTCTATACTTTACCCTAATGAGTGAATAGCGATATCTTTTACAATGCTTAAATAAATTACCGTGCATAAAATCAGAGTGAATAGCCCCTCGATGCCCTACCCTAAACGGTGATAGAATTATTACCCGTATTAATTACGGCATAAGTAAATTTACTTATGCCGTAATTGTAATATTCCGGCGAATCGAAGAACAGGTAGTTTTAGTGATTATCCTCTCGATGAGTTTACAACATAGACTTATGTTGATGCACACTTATCGCTTCTTATAAATTTCTAACATGAACTTATGGTCAGAAGAGTTTGAAAGAGAAAGAATTCGGTAAAACACCCAATAATTGTAATATCCCGGTGCCTTAAGACCATTCTAAAAAGAACGTCAGTAAATACTTGCTTTTGCTTTCAAAATTTCCCTTGATTTCTTTGAATGTTGAAAGAGGGGAGCGTGAAACTCTTATTGTCGACGGGTAAGAGGAATTTTTAAGGGAGGGTATATGGCTTAACCTAACTATCATCATTTCCTTCCTTTTAAAATACACGAACGAAAAATATCACCTCACCACAATTCTCTCCCATTCACTCTCCCTTCAATGACGATCGAAAAATTTTATACTGTCTAAGGCAGTTCTCTTTTACGCCACCACCACCAACAGGCCAGGTCAAACTAAGACCCTCATCGTAGATGTTCATCATACGATGTGGCTAAAAACGAGTCTACCTTTCAAAATAGAATATAGGTTCATTACCTGATGTTTATCATGACCTAGTCTCATTAAATAATAGGGTTGAAAATAATTTAAATTACTTTTTACAAATAATTAAGGTCAAAATTTAGCGTTTTCTAACGTAACATGTTAAATCACAAACAACACTTAACTTAAATTTAAATAATTCCTCGCTAAATCCACCAATACTTCAGTTTATAACCTTCTGTTATATTCTTTTTCACCTTACTCATACTTCAATTCCTGTATTTTTTGTATTTATTTTCTTTGGTAAAATCTTTTTGTGTCAAAAAATACCCCGTACGTCATCGGAGTGATTGACCTAACCCTTCCCTTTATCCAAGGTAAAAAATCATCCCAAAAACTATAAATAGCCCGAGCTCTACACTACAGGTATAGGCTCACTCTCACTTTCGCTCCCCCGAGAACGACGCCTCTAAACGGACCCCCTATAGTCCGTCGCTATACCCTGCCTTGTATTGGAAGTCGCTCGAACTTTTCCAACCAAAGTACGGGTTGTTAACCTTGGACCCTCGTGTCCCCGATCTCGCTAAACAAAACCCCCTTTGGCACTTAGAATTATCAGTTTGACCATTTTTATTTATGACAATAAACTTTTTTTTTATATAGTTAAAATTATTCGTTTTGGAGTTTTTACTTTAGCGCGGCCACGCAATTATCGTTCCAGCAACACTCATCCTTTAGATTTTCAGTAACCCCTTAAACTCGAGACCACATAACGTCACTTTACTTCATACACTGATCCTATAAAATCCTATAACTTTGGAATTTTTGTCCTATAATTCCTATAATTATTTTTTTTACTTGCTTTAAATTTGCTATAAGGTTTACAGAATATTAAGTAATTTTTAGGAAAACGGGCTTTTAATGTAGATTTGACTTCTCAAACTGTAAATTTTACATTAATGATACCTGTAAATGCTACTGCAGTAACTACAATTTCAATCATGTAATATTGTTTTTCAGATAATCACTATAATTTTTACATAAGCTACCGATATTGAGTTAAAACGGGCTTTCATGTGCAATTAGCTTTACAAACTGTAAATTTTACAATACTATGCTGAAATTATTACAGGACCTACTCGTATTCCGAGAATACAAGCAATGCACGCACTTTTCCCCCGCAAATAATACAGGAGAACAGTAGTATTTACATAATTATTCCGTAAGAAGGAAATACGCACGGTTCATGTTAAATTTTCCTGCAAAAACTACAGTTTTTTCTCTGAGTGCAACTCAGAACCAACTACCACCCTGCTCAGTGTTCCTCGAAGAAATAGAGTAGCTCTGTGAACAACTGAATATTGCTGAGTAACGCCATAGCCCACTCGATCCGTGCTAGCGGACGCTGCGCTGCTCTTGCTATGGAAGCCCTTTCAATCGGCCAAAGAGTGCAACTTTTGTATTCTTGGCGGGAAATTCGAAGTCAGCGAAAATTAACATTAAGTTCTATGGGAGGAGGTAGATTTTTTGGCCAGATCATCTATCCTATTAGTCGAAATGACCTGAAATTTTAATGAGACGTGTGTTTTGACGTGTTTTATTATTCTAAAAAGGAGTCAGGCAACTAGAGTGGATAGTTTTTATTATTATTTTCCAAGTCAAAATGATGGGTTCAATGCTAAGACTGAAGATATTTTTGGATCTACTGGTCCAAATGTCCTGAAATCTTAATGAGAGGTGTGTTACAATCTATTCTATTGTAACATGGCTGCCAGATTCTTTGGAGTTTCCACTCATTTGATCTGGCAGGGTATTTTTGCCTCCATGTTACATGCTCCTCCTACTTTTCTAATTCTGTGATTTTTCTACGATCTCAAATTAGTCGGTAGTCGTCTCTCAGAGAGAGCGTTTTTAAGCTGTTTGCCCATGGCAACAGCTTTATACGGCGACCCCTGGAAGCAGGCTGGCAGGCAGGCAGGCAGGCTGGCTGTTTCGCGTTCGCGTACATTTTCGTAAATTTAAATTTCGCGGCAGAGCTCGCCGGAATTTGATCCTCCACCGCACTAGCGACATCTATACTAAATTCGATCGTTTTTTCGACGAGAAAATGCGGTCTTTCGGAGCTAGCTGGGCTCGAACTTACGAGTGACTGACGACTCCGGTGTGGGATGCGGATACTCAACGTCTGCGCCACTAGGGATTGTTGTTAAGCTATCGATATTTTTCCTGTACTTTTCCACGCCTTGCTTATTGGTAGCGGGAATGCCTAATTTCGGGTTTTGTTAAAGACAATATCACACTGCAAACAGCGTTAATATGCCTTGGGGCATATCTTGTTGTTATTAAAGAAACCGTAAAATGTACGGGCGTATTCCGGGTTAATCCCTTTTCGATATTACAATAAAATCTAAGAAGCTCCCGTTATTTTAAAGTAATAAATAAAATTTTTATTAAAAATCCATGAAGTAGCAGTCCTTTTATAAAAGAAAACAACGAAGTTTAGATCAACCATGGAACGAAAATTTAACATATACGATAAGAAGATTATTCTTCTAAATTTGGATTAAAACTGTAAGTTGCCTTAAATTTATTTTTATGTCCCTCGGAAGAAGCTCCACTGAGAGTTACATAAATGGCGCCCGAACAGGGACTCGAAGCGACTAGGCCCTAAACCTCGGTTAGTCCCGTAATAAAATACTGTTATCATCGTTGGTATATACGCCACCCTCGTGACGTTAAGCCTCGGCTTCCACGTTGTTAATTAATTTAAATCTTAATTAATCATGATTAATTTTAATAATAAACTAGAAAAAAATTATCCTTAATTTTAATGTATTGAATTGATACAAATTATTTATTTATTTTGTACAAGCTTAACTAATTTAACTCTATTTGATTATTGTAAAACTTAAATTTATAAAATAATGGCCTATTCTGTTAATAAACAATGGATATCTCCTCATGATACTGAGGATGAGGAGGAAGAATCAAAATTACATAATGAGGAAGACAATTCAAAGGAAGATCTATTTGCCTCTGCGGGAGATGACGGCGACACGCTAGCACCGCCTGAAATAGATGATCATTTAGAGACCTTTAACAGTTTCTTCGCTTCGAAGAAGATAAGGACGAAGAAGATGCCGATAAGAAAAAGAGGACTGCAGCCTCTTCAGCTTCGGGATTTTCTCTCTACCAATTATTCCCTCATAAGAGCATTCCCGCTCCCCTGGGATGTTCAACTCCCTCAAATTTCCCTCCTCAAACTGGTGTTGATACCCTTGTTCCTCGCAAACCAGAGTCTAAAAGCGTCAGGCCTAAAGTTAGTTTTACAAACACGTTACCTAATCCTAGAGTTGGAACTACCGGAACTCAAATGTCTCCGTCTCGTTACATTAGAGATACTGGTTCCAACAGACAACCTTTTCCAATTGGACCAGATACTACAGATGAGGAATTAAGATCCTTTATGCTGCCTTTACTTCAAACTTTGGCAGATAATTCTACCACTCAGGCTAATGCCGTATCTCAAAATGTAGCAATAAATACTGCAATAGCTGCTAGCTTGGAAAAATTTGTTAGGGATTTACCTACATTAATAAATCGATGTACAAATCCTCAAGTAGACCAGACGGGAAAAGTTCCTCTCGAAAGATTAGCATTTACGGGTTCCTCTAGTGATAATGCCTCAGAATTTTTAGCTGCTTTTGAGGAATATGCTAAATTTCATAAGCTTTCGAACGAAGATAGGTTAGAAGCATTGCCTCTTCTTTTGAGAAGTCATGCATTCTGGTACAGGGATGTAATCCGCCAGTATGATGCTATTTGTAGCTCAAACCCTAATCATCCACACTTAGCTTGGAAAACCTTTAAAAGACCTTTTAAGGCTCAATTTAGAGATTCTGAAGCTGACTCGAAGCTTAAATTAGAAATTTCCCAAAGAAGTCAGAAGGATAAGGAATCAGTTAAGGATTTTTTCGGGAATGTTATGAATTTAAATTTAGGGATGACTCATCCTCTTTCCGAAAAGGAGTTGGTTCCCGTAATTAAAAGTAATTTAAAGGATGAACTTAGAACTCCTCTTCTCTTTTTGCAATTTACTACTATGGAACAATTAAGGAATTCCTGTAGGACAATTGAAAAGGATATCCAAGTAAGGAAAAGAAACGCTGAGAATACGTTTTTATTAGATTAAAAGAAGCGGGTTTCACCCTTTAGTTAAAAAAGGTCGTTTCGCTCAAAAAGAAGCTACTATTTTTGGTCACATAGTTAACGAAAAAAGAGAGTATATTGATCCTTCAAAAATTAAAGCCATTGAGAAATTCCCTCCACCTAAAAATATTAAGGAAGTCCAGAGAATTTTAGGGATGGCAGGATGGCATAATAGATTTATTAATCATTACTCCCAAATAGTAGCCCCAATTAACAAACTAAAAAGAAAAGATCAACAATTTAATTGGGATAGCGAACAGCAACAGGCGTTCGAAAAGATTAAGGAAGAATTTTGTAAGGCTCATCCTTTAGCATCCTTTTGATGGGATTCCCCTTGCATTTTAACTACAGATGCTAGTGATGCCGGGTTAGGTGCCCTTCTTTCCCAAATTCAAGGGAAGAAAATCACAAGGGAAGACCCTTTTGCTTCCCCTATAATCAATTCCTAGCAAGAACATAACCCAGTTAGGCATAAACTGTTCGAACTTTAAAATAACCTTCTATATTGAAGACCATATAGGAATTATCCTGAAAAAATTTATTTACCACCCCGCTTAACGCTAGAAGCCATGCGGCTATTACATGACCACCCTTTATCAGCTCACAGGGGCAAAGATAAGACCCTGATCAAAGTCACATTTAGATATTGGTGGCCAACCATTGTTAATGATGTCCAGGACTACGTTCGAGGATGCACCTTATGCCAACAATTTAAGGCTAGGAATAGAAAAAAGCCAGGGCTAATGCAACCCTCTGAGATAAAAAGTCCTTGGGACCAGATTAGTGTCGACATAATGGGACCCTTCCCTTCAAGTAGACACCACTATAAATATTTAATAGTTTTTGTCGATTATATGACCAAATTCGTGGAAATGATACCACTTAAAACTATTACAGCTAAGACCTGTGTGCAGGCTTTCAAGTCTATTATTACTAGGTGGGGAGCTCCTAAAGCTATCCTATGTGATAGAGGGGTACAATTTGCTATAAATTCTGCACCCCATGAAACTACGGGCAGATCCCCCTTCTTTTTGAATTTAGGGCGGGAGCCACGTCTCCCTTGGGATTTAGAAATTGAAGAACCCCTTCAGGACCCTGATGACCCCAGTCGCACAAAAGCTTTAAAAGTTCTTAAGGAACAATTAGAATTCAGTAATGAATTATCTAAGTTAGCCAAAGCTCACCAGAAGAAATACTATGACCTCTGTCATGACCCTCTAGAATTTGAGGTAGGAACCCTAGTATGGATGGAAACACATCCTTTGTCAAGTACGACAGGTCAGCTTATGAATAAGCTTAGTCCTAAATGGGCAGGTCCCTTTAAAATAGTTTCAAAACATTCTCCCGTAGTTTACGAGTTAGAAGATGCTAACTCAGGGCACAATGTAGGAAAAGTTAACCTAGAACATCTGAAACTACTGGACTAATGTAGCTGTCTTCGACAATGCCGGAAATGCCCCCGCTTCTCAATCCGAAGTCGCAGATGATCCTGAGCCTAGTCCTTCAACGGACGGTGGTAGCGCGCACCACCAACTTGCGGAGACTTCCTCAACTTCTTCATCTGAATCATCATCATCTTCTACTTCCCCGTCACCGACTCAGGAAGTTGATCAACAGATCATTCCTGCTATTTCAGATGTCCCTCATACGTCGACATCAATAACTTTAGATGACCAAGCAGCGGATCAACAGATCCCTCCTTGTATTCCAGATTATTCACATCAACCTACAGACTCTGATAGTGAACCGGGCATGGCCCTTTTTGAAGACCCTCCTCTCCTACTCCATAGCTATCATGATATGCGAGTTTCCAGCTCAATCATCCTTGATCCTTCTACTGATAGTCCTCCTTCTGCGGCAGGGGCGGCTTCCCCGTCTGATCATGAACCTTATCTATTGGGATGGCGAAGAGAAGTGTGTAAGAGGGCAACGGTTTGGCCAGGAGGTAACGAAGTCGATATCTATTACCGACCTCCCGACAATAAAAGATTAAGGTCACCGTATGAGGTCCAGGTTTACCTCCAGACTAATAAAGTCCCGAACCTAACAAGGGAACATTTCTGTTTTTCTCGAGAGCCAATCTCTTTTTTCCCATGGGAGTTTATCTCCCAAGCCTCTAAGAGACTGTATAAATAACATATCTTTATAGATGGCGAAGAAATATGAAGCCGCTCCGTGGCGTTTTGACTTGCCTAGGGAAATTAAAAGGAAATAATGTACGACATCAAAGCCGACAAGCTTGACGGGAAAGTCGGTTGAAATTTTGGAAAAGTATTGTCCAGCGGAAAAAAGCCGACTAGAACTAGGTCGAAATTGTAACGACTTTGGACATAAAGCATGCGACTGTTATCCCTTACAAAAATCTTCTTAAGAACTCGTAAGAAAATTCCTTGGGAAATTTCTTTGGAAATCCTTAAGGCGTTCTTTAGGAAATTGGGGAATATTGGCCCCTTTTTCTTTGGAAATTACTTTGGAAATATCTTTGGAATTTTCATGGGAAATATCTTTGGAATTTTCTTGGGAAATATCTTTGGAGTTTTCTTGGGAAATATCTTTGGAATATTCTTGGGAAATATCTTTGGAATATTCTTGGGAAATATCTTTGGAATTTTCGTGGGAAATGTCTATGGAGTTTTCTTGGGAATTTTCTTGGAAAATAACTTTGGAATTCTCGTGGGAAATATCTAAGGAATTTTCTTGGGAAATATATAGAGAAGTGGGTAAATTAAATTAGCCACTTGAAACGAGGATAGTTCTTCCATGCAGAACCATATCCCAATTCAGGAAGTGTAGTTCTTATATGCTTAACTACACCACTTATAGCGAGGGCAGTTCTCGCATGCAGTGTGAAATTGCTTATGAAGTCAGACATTTAATCGACTTAAAAACATCCGTAAACGGCAGAAAGTTTTAACCTTGTGCATTTGTATGGGGTACTAAGTGGGTTTTGGAGGCTTTAACGGCCAAGCAGTAGATACAGACGTTGTTGTTAAATTTAATAATGTATATTCACTGAGAGTTTTTCGAGTATCAGAAACCCGTATAACCTAATTTTCTCTACAATGTTTTTTTAAAAAAAAATTTATTTTGGACTCTAATTACGCTCGAAATAAAGATAAAACATACCATAAGAGAATCTAGGAGGATATAGGGGTGAAGGAGTCTTCGACTTCCCGTTCTTAGAGCTCAGGTTTCGGCCTCTCTGATGGGAGATTCGTGCAGGCGCACCTAGTTACATTGGTTACGCGCATCACGTGACCACGCAAATCCAATTCAAAAAAATAGCGGGTTTTTCATGCTAGCTTAGGCCTTTGAAGCAACGCCGCCTATATTACGTGTTCACTGCACATGTAGAGATATTTTTTTAATTTTATCGGGCGTTATTTCGACCCTCCCACAGGCTTTAATCCACCTTAAACACTTATCTAGTAGAGTTTTTGGTGTTGGGAAAGAGTAAAAAACCGCTGCCTTTACTTCAGTTTTATCTAAGAACCATAATTTACTATTAATAAAAAATAAAATAATGATAAATGTTCCGTTAAAGCACAAAAAATGCAGCGCCTTTAACAAAAATTAAAACAAACGAACAGACGACGCCCGATGACGATGAGCGCGGAACAAGTTGCGCGGCTAAGAATCTCCCAGAACGGACGATAATCTGTGAGCGCGTTTCAATGGGAAAACGGGCAGTCGAAGACTCCTTCACACCTATATCCTCCTAGAGAGAATCAAGCAAAAATTCCAACTGACAGCTTAGATTCCCTGTAAATCTAAACATAACGATTTTAATTACTCTTATTTTACTTTTAATCTATTTTTTTCTTTACATAAACACGTATTATAGCAAAAAAACATGAATAAAAAATAGGTAAATAGAACATTCCATTTCAGCGCTTGCTGAGCCTTAGCTACGGGACAAGCCTTTTTAATTTTTCTATCTAGGAAAACTTTAGCTAAACAATTTGGGTAAAAATATTTTGAGATAATTATATGTAAAGCTGCGCATAATTGCAATATATCTGGCCCTTTGAAATTCATCTCTAAAATTCTTAACTAATTTCGTTGGAAAATAAACCTTCTTTGGGAATTTATCTCATGAATTCCAAACGAATTTCGTTGGAAGATAAACCCTAGATCTTCTTTGGAAATTTATCTCTTGAATTCTTATCGAATTTCTTTTGGAAATAAACCCTAAACCTTCTTTGGAAATTGATCTCAAAAAAAAATAAAAATAGCGCTCAAGTGAAGGAGCTTTCAAAATAAAAACTAAACCAAAATAATTTCGTTTGCAATTTCTTCAGTCGGTTGCAGACTAAAACCAGCTCTCCCAAATAAAATTAAGATAAGAAAATTAGTAAAATAGCGACAAAATAAATAAAAATGGAAAAGTTAACTTAGGAAATTCAACATGGTGCACTGCACCCGGGAAAAACCAACCAGTATCGCGAAAATAGGTACTTAAAAGTGAAAAATAATTAGTGAAAATTTAAAGTGAAAACGCGTTAAAAATTTAATTAAAAAAGAAATTTAAAACTTTAGCGAGTTTAGTTAACGATACTTACTCGGACGTTGAAGATATAGAAGATGTGTTAGCTCTCGTGGAAAAAAGAGAGGAATCTATAAACAATTGTGACCAAACTATCCTGGCAACAATTCAGGAGGTGCATGAATTAGATGCGGAAGCGACAGAAACGATATCGTACCAAGAAAAGATCAACATCACCATATTGAAAAGTAAAGCGCCGAATTCGAAAAGCAGCGGGAGCATCAACGAGTGGATCAAACGGTGGAGGTTCAAACAATAGCGGAACCAACGTCGTCACCACCATTACGAGGGAAGATGGAACACGACTCCCAACCTTAGCGATTCCAAAGTTCACCGGAGATTTCACCGAATTCGACGGATTTTGGAGCAGATTTGAGTCATCAGTACACGAAAAAAACCACCATAACAAAGGTAGAGAAATTTAACTACTTAGCATCCTACTTAGATGGAGACGCGAAACAAACATTAGCGGGAATGAAGGCTTCAGATGTAAATTATGAAAAAGCTATTAGATTATTAAAAGAACGTTTCGGACGTACCGGCTTTGTTGTGCATAAACATGGGAAACCGTTAATGAATTTAGAACCTGTTACGGACTTGAACGACACTAAAGCCATGCGTAACCTATATGATAAAATTCAATTAAATTTGAGGTGTTTGTCGGCTCTAAGGATAGATGCCACCTTGAGTGGAACCTTTATATGTCCAGCGTTGCTATCTTGCGTACCAAAAGATATAAGGCTAGATTATAGTAAAAAACATATCTTAGACGCGGAATGGAATATACCGGCATTAGTAGAATTTTTAAAAGGCGAAGTTGAAGGCCACGAAACCTGCGCCTTACTAGGCAAATCTTCAAGACGAGAAAAACAACATCCTCAAAATCAAGCGCAAACATATGAAAACCCACAGTACTTCTCAAAACCACAACGCTACGCGAATAATTCAAATAGACCACGAAATTACATCCCAACTGCAAATGCTCTCCAAACCAACGTCATGACAAGATCAGTATTTTGCATCTTTTGCAAAATTCCAATCACGCACCAACAAATTGCGAAAACTATACATTAGAGGAGAAAAGGAGTCAAATTAGGGACGCGAGACGGTGCTACCTATGTCTAAAGCTTAGCCACGATGCGAGACGGTGCGATTCGTATTATCGCACCTGCAAGCAATGTAAAGGCGGACATAATTTTGTCGTTTGCCACCAAAATGAATCTCATAAAAAGGTCAGTCAGGGAACTCAAGCAGAAGGTACCACAGAAATAGCAGTCAACACCATTGTTGACCCTAGCAGGCAAAATGTTCTGTTGCAAACCGCGCAAATAATAGTCAAGAACGTAGATTACCCAGACAATAGCAATTTGGAACCCGTACGATGCGTGCTAAACAACGGAAGTCAAGGAACCTTTGTATTAGCAGAAATATCAAAAAGACTTAGTCTCCCCGTAATCGGAGAATAGTTAGTTTTAGTAACGAAATTTGTAAATGAACACCCGTAGAAAGAAAAATAAAAATAGTAAAAATTAGCCTCCATAACGCGCAAGACAGTTCGAAGAAAATAGAAGTAGAGGCCGTGGAAGTACCATATATCTGCCGCGCCCAAGTATCAAGCTGCGTCGAAATCCAAAGCTTTGTCAGAAAAACTGGCGTTCAGTTAGCTGACGATCCAAACCAAACAAACCCTAGCAATTCGCAAATAAGCCTTTTAATTGGCGGAGATTATTATTGGGACATTGTGAAGGGAAACCACGAGCGACTGAAAAATAAATTAGTAGGTCTGGAAACGATGTTTGGCTGGACAATCGAAGGTCCAATGACTACCCCAATTATAAACGTGGGATGTATCGAAATCAAGAGCAATTTGATAACAATGATAACAAAATTGGAAGATAAAAACAATGTTTCCAACATTCTAAAATCGTTCTGGGAATTAGATACGCTAGGAATAGAAGCTAAACAAGAGAAAATCCCAGAAGATGAGGAAGTTCTAGAAAAATTCGAAAATGACGTAAGATTTGACAAAGAAAAGGGGCGGTACTTAGTCAAGTTTCCTTGGAAAACCGAGAAAGAGACGCTATCAGATAACCTACCGGCAACGAAAAGAATGCACGGTTAAATTAGGCGATTTAACAACGATCCTGACTTCTATCAGTCATACAAAAGGGTTTTCGACGAACAATTAGAGTTAGGAATAGCGGAAGAAGTTCCAGAGAACGAGAAAATAGGACCACCTGGAACGTATTATATTCCGCATCAAGGCGTGAAGAGAGAAGCTAGTTCAACGACAAAATTTCACGTAGTTTTCGATGCGTCGTCCCATATCAGCGGGGCGCCGTCCCTGAACGACTGTCTAGCAAGCGGGCCCAACCTGAACCCGGACTTATTGCAGCTGTTATTGCGGTTCAGAATTAATCACATAGCTGTCTGCGCCGATATTGAAAAAGCATTCCTGCAGGTAGGATTGGCGCAAAATGACAAAGACAGTGTAAGATTTCTATGGCGAAAAGAAGAAAATAAAAGATTAGAAGAAAATAATTTCACGACCCTAAGAATGACACGTATGCCCTTTGGCGTTACTTCAAGTCCCTACTTATTAGCAGCGACTATCAAACATCATTTAAAGAAATACCGCGAAACGGATCAAAAAACCGTCCAAGTATTAAATAGCGATCTATATGTAGATGACCTTCTAAGCGGAAAAGGAACCCCAATTGAGGCATACGAATTGTCAAAAAGAGCATCGAAACTGCTAGGCGAAGCCAACATGCGTCTAAGAAAATGGCAGACAAATTCTCCAGAACTAAGAAAAATGTGGGGGATGGAAGCTGAAGATTCAAACATTAAAATTAAATTTGAAATTGAAGAGCCGAAAGATCATAAAGTATTATGGCTACTCTGGGGCCCCCAATTAGATCGCTTCTCATTCGATCTTTCGATATTAACCGACATACTAAAAGAAGTTAAGTCTACAAAACGAAACATTCTTAGCGCCGTCTCGCAAATATTTGATCCTGTTGGATTCCTAGCGCCGTATACAATTAGGGCTAAATTTCTGTTCCAAACACTTTGGGAACGTGGACTTAAATGGGACGAAGAACTGCTGCAGGAAATTGGAAATTAATTTAAACAATGGTGTCAAGAACTACCAAAATTAAGGAGCATAAATATAGCCAAGTGTTATTTTCAAGATAGTTCGACGAAAATTACTAATATGCAAATCCACGGATTCTGTGACGCTTCTACTAAAACATACGCCGCTACCGTGTATATACGCTATGAAACCGAAAACAAAGTAATTGGAGTAACTTTAGTATCGTCTAAAGCCCGAGTAGCGCCTTTAAAGAAGCTAACACTGCCACGCTTGGAGGTCATGAGCTGTTTACTAGCAGCTAGGTTAGTTAAGAACGTAGAAAGACTGTTTGAGCCGGAGAAAATGGAAAACTATATGTGGTCAGATTCCATGATAGCCCTACACTGGGTGAAAGGATCGACGAAAGCATGGAAGCCTTTTGTGCAAAATCGAGCGATGGAAATACAAACACTCTCGGATCCCAAGAACTGGTATCATTGTCCGGGAACACAAAACCCAGCAGACATGCCCACGAGAGGCACGATCTAACAAAAGACCAGTTATGGTGGGAGGGGCCCTCTTGGCTCAAGAAAGATAAATCTGAATGGCCCATTAAAAACCCATCGGTGGCAGATTTATCGCAAATAGAAGAAGAAAAGTGAAAAACAATACTCACAGTCGTTAAATCCCATAAAACGGGAGTTAACCAAATCACAGAATTAAATAGATACAGCCAATTAGACAAAGCACTTCGAATAAATGCTTATATTTATCGCCAAAAAGAATAAGAAGATTGGACCAATAACAGCGGAAGAGATTAATAGGTCCGAAAAACTATGGATAAAATGCAGTCAAAGAGAAAATTATCCGGAAGAATTGAAATCACTTGAAAACCAAAGGGAAATAAATTGATCCTCAAAAATAGCCTGCCTCAAGCCCATGTTAAATAGCGAAAATCTAATTTGTGTTAGTGGACGATTAGGTGATTCAGAACTACCATACCACTTAAAGCATCCTGTCATCTTAAACAAGGAAATCTATCTTGCAAAACTAATAATGGACCGTAGCCACTAGGAAATCAGCCACGGAGGAGTACAGAGCACACTAACACAATCACGGGAACTTCTCATTAGAGATCGCAACGAACACAGCGGACAAATCTGCGCCTCTGTCAAAAAACCCGAAACAGTTTTGGTCTTACGTTAAAAAAAGGACACACTCACAAGAAGAAGAGATATACTTAGATAAGGATGGCAAAATTATAACGAACCAGACAGAGATCGCACGGGAGTTCGCGAAATGTTTTTCCTCAATTGCCATAGATAACTCAAATTTCGAACAAAGTATTGAAGATAAGCCCAGCTGTACTATTCTTTCTAATATCTGCATATCTACGACGGATGTTACGACGGCCATAAACAAATTAAAACCAAAAACCACGAAGGGCTATGACGGAATTCCGAACTTTATTATAAAAGGCTGTAAAGAGGTCTTAAGCCCTTACATTGCGCTCATTTTTAATTTATCGATAAACCAAGGCGTGTTTCCAGATGTTTGGAAGGTGGCACTAGTATCACCTATATTTAAAAAAGGTTATAATGGCGATCCCAGTAATTACCGTCCGGTATCAATATTATGCGCATTGGCAATGTTTTATGAGTTTATTATACAAAGTTATCTTTATAAATGGTTTGCACCAAACCTTCCTGAAACTCAACACGGGTTCGTGATTGGACACTCCGTAGATACTAACCATATAGCACTACTGAACTACGTCGAGCCAGTCATCAATAATCACGGACAGGTCGACGTCGCCTACTTAGACCTATCGAAAGCATTCGACCGAGAGTCGCACCAGCTTTTACTAAAGAAATTAGCATCATAAGGACTATCTGGTTCAGTATATGAGTGGATCAAAAGTTATTTAAAAGATAGAAGTAATATAATTAAATGCAACAATTATCCTTCCGACGTCTCTTTCAAAGTTTCGTGTGGGGTACCTCAGGGTTCCTCATTAGGACCCCTTCTATTTAATATTAACATTGCCGACTTATCGAGCTATGTAACGAGCTCCAATATTTATCAGTTTGCGGACGATCAAAAGTGCGCTAAATATGTGAATCTCATTACGGACTGTGAAGCCCTCCAAAACGATCTATTAAAAATTCAGAACTGGTGTGAACTAAATAAAATCCCGATAAATGACACCAAAACTAAAATACTTTCCTACACCCGAAAGCGAGATCCCTTAATGTTTGAGTACAAATTAAACGGAAAAATACTAGACCGCGAAACGAGTATTCGCGACCTTGGCGTCATCTTTGACCAAAAACTAAACTTTAAGGACCATGTGGAGTACAGCTCGATGCGCGCACGAATAACGCAGGGAGGAGCACTAAACATAGCGCGCCAGATTAAGTCTCGAATTTGTTTTTTGCAGTTGTATAAAACTATAGTACGCCCGATACTATTGTACGGGTCTTTAAGTTATAGTCAGACTTGTAAAACTAACATAGAGAAACTAGAATCTGTACAAAGAAAGTTCATTTTGTATTACGAGACTTATTTCACAAAATTCAAATCGTATCACTATGACGAATTACTACAGTCTCTTAATCTGGAAAGATTATCACTAGTAATTTCAAAAATAGATATTATTTTCTTGACAAAAATCATTAATAGAAATATAACTTGTTTAGAAATTTTACATAGAATATGTTTTAACATTCCACAAAGAAATACAAGAAATCATTTACTGTTTTATATCAATCTTGAAAAAACCCATTGAACCGTATAATGAAAACATACAACGTGATTTTCTCCAATAGTAGTTTGTTTGATCGTATTTTAAATCTTAAAAACTTTTAATTTGAAGCTTGCTGTTTCATTAGAAAGAACTAAATTTCCTTTTTATTTATTTTAACATTTAATTTAAAATGTATATTACCTAGCAGGTACATTGTACTGTTGTAATATACAATAAACAATTCATTCATTGATTCAAATATATTTCTCTGTAATACCAAATGGGGGGAGGGGGATGAAAATATGGTCGTCCAGTTTCCCTATAAACCCAAAAAAGATTTTCCCTGTATGGCGTATAAACCGAAATGGAAAATTGTATGGCGTCTAAACCGAAATGGAGAGTCGTGTGGCGTATAAACCAAATGGGGTCGGCAAGGGGGGTCGCAGGGACCCGAGTGGCGTATACTGCCGTATTATTCTCTATAGTTCTTTTAACCGAAAATATAACCCACTTTTCATGGTTCCATGTTGATCCGCACATAAAAGTGAAAGTTTACACGCTTCATTGTGCATAATGTTAAAATTAAAGTTAAATAATGTTAATCAACTTCTAATGTATACACAAATGGGCTGTAGCCTCGAACGATAAAACAATGACTAATATATAGGATGTACAAGTGTGTTTAATTGAAGGAGTATTGGTTGTAAATTTATAGCCACATCAAAGACAAATTAACATTTTGTAACAGACAAAAACGAATTGAAATTGCAGAGCAAGAAATTTTGAAAAAACAGTGACGTATCTTGAAATACAAATACAAAGAAAATTTATTATGAAAGAGACATTGTCTTAGAAATGTTACGGGAAGAGATTACAGCTTTTGTCATTTCAAATCACAACTAAAATTTGAAATCCAGCACATACTTGAGTGGCCTCGCAGTTGACGTTACTATTGGGTAATTATGAAACCCTCTTAGATTTGCAGTTTTACTGTTATTTTTTATCAAGAAAGGGTTATTTTGTGGAAATATGTTGGAACAAAATTGATTGTTACCATTTTTGGAACAAAAGCTTGTGAGACGCCCCAATATTCGCTCTTGCCACAAATTAAATAATGTAACGATCTAATGCAAAAGCTCGAAAATGTAGTCCAAAAACCTGTACAGTTTTCCCCGTAATAGTTTTGTTGGCTTTCCTTTTTCGTATGCGGGGTTCGATCCCGTCTAAAGAAATAACACCGCTTCCAAATCGTTAGTAGGTCTTAACTTGAGATTGAAACCACTAAGCTGCGTCTATAAAACACTTGATTTCACTCCCAAATGTACTGTTCAGATTGCACTGATTAATTGAAAGCAGGTCGATACGAGTATTATTTAATGGACATCGAAAACAACTATAGAGCATTATTTCTTGGCGTAATTTCAAGCGTTCAATCTTAAAATTCTTGTTACTTCCCAAAACAATATCAATCTTCGCATATTAAGGTTTTTTAAGATATTTCAAATAATTTAGAAGATTTTTGTTAGACTCCTCCCTGAGTGCACAAAAATTGAGAATGAATTTGATACATGTGTTCACCGCATATTATTGTGAACCAAGGAGAAGATAAACGTCACTCTCATTGTTTGTTTTTTCTGTCTTGGTCCAAACCAAGACCATTTTGTTTAATCAAGCAGGCTGTGGAAATACGCGCCTTGCGCTAGCGCAA
Organism: Phalangium opilio; assembly: GCF_054372755.1. Taxonomy (NCBI): domain Eukaryota; kingdom Metazoa; phylum Arthropoda; class Arachnida; order Opiliones; family Phalangiidae; genus Phalangium; species Phalangium opilio. Next base: position 2,170,228 of record NW_028324241.1, read on the forward strand.
GTAGTGGCTTAAATGGAGAGCCGCGATGTATAATATATAGGCTATTAGATCTGCAAGAGTGATTTTAAACATGTTTAAAACTAGGTTTTTTTGTGTTTTTTACTGTTTTTTCTACTTGTTTAAAAACAGTTTTAAACAACAAATCGTGTTTTAAAGAATAAAAAACACTACTTTTGTTTTTTTTTAAAAACTCAATTTTTGCCAACCCTGCTTTAAGAAATGTATAGAGTTACTAAAAATGTTAGAAAATTTATAAATGTATAAAGTAGCTTTAACAATTCTGTCAAAGAGGGGAGCTTTTGATAAAATAGACTGTGTACGCTTTGACCAGAATAGGCTAGAAAAGATAGAGGGATGTAGTCAAGATGACGTCATCAGATCGCTAACATGGTTAGTCTTTGTTTGATTAATCAGTGAGTTCGCTTTGCTTGCTTGATCTCTCTTCACTTAGCTCACACCATACGACAGTATTATTATGTAATCTATTAAGACTATAATAAATGTTTGACGAGATAGTCGCGTTATTGTTATTATTTAAAAAAAATTAACAATGTTGTGACTTTTAAAAAATACTGTTGTTTATCTTTATTGACATCCAAATGATATTATGCCTTTTCCAAAAAATTACTTTTTATATTTATTTCCGAAGTTACATTACTCCTTTTCGCACAATATTGTTCTTCATTTTTAAATACTTAATAAAATTGAGATTTCCCTCCTTATCAATCACAGTTTGGGGGGGGGGACTTTTAATGGGGCTGGGGAGAATTTGACCTGGGGCTGGGGGGAATGTCCTTTACATCCATTCGGGGGAAATTGTCCGGGGGATTTTGTCTCGTACGTGAAGGAATTATGTACATTTCTTCTCTGATGGGGGGATATGTCCTACATTCCATAGCAGTAGCTGACTGAAAGTACTCAGCTAAGGCTGTAAATTTAAGCAATGCCCACTCCAAAAACAAGAAATAATGTTTCACGCTGTTAGACTTGTACAAAAATGATTCCCTAGACTTTTGCAAAATCAGATGGTAGAGACATTGGAAATCAAGTATAATTATCTTTAATTGGTAATAAATTTAAATTAGCTTTAATCTCAACTTCGCAACTAAATTAGCTGGACAGGCAAAAGTTAAAATATCCTTTAAGCTAGTTAATTGCTCTAACAATTTGACTATATATGCGGTAAAACGACATAAGTCCACAAGTCGCTTCCTACACTACTTAAGCCATGCTAAAAAGTCGTAAGTGTCACAGTTTCAGGGTAAACCACGTGAATGTAACTTAAAATATGAAAAACTATTTTTAAACTTAACTTTTCTTAATGATACAACAAAGACATGCCAATAATAAATATGAAGCTTTCATTAAAGACCGTTTCAAATCTACCAGACATATAGACCATGCAAATGGGTAAATTTTACACGTTATTTCTATGGACATTTTCCATTTTTTTCATCCAAATCTGTGATTAACTTTATGGAAATGAAAACCACCCTTATCAGATTTATGATTTACAAAACTGTTATTATTATTGTTGTTGAGGAGGGTTCGCGCCCTAGCACCGATGCCAAAGGTATATTGTGCATCCTCGTATTCAGGCTTGAATAGGCCCGTAGCTGCAGCGTAGCGAAGAATTCGGTCCACCGTAATAGAGGAGACCCTTGAGGGCTCCACAGTGTGTGAATCAAAATGTTCTAGTCTAAGCGAGGCGAAGCAGTCGCACTCGCAAAGTACGTGAGCGGATGTTTCATCCTTCTCCCGGCACGACCTGCAGAGAGGGTCGTCAGCAAAACCCATCAGATGGAGGTGTCTATTGAGCCGGCAGTGTCCGGTCAGAAGACCGGTGGCCAGCCTAATATCCCATCTGCTGAGCGAAATTAGGTCTCTAGCGCGAGACCTGCAGGGACCATTGACTAACTGTTTTGTCTGTCGCTGGCCCTTCATGTTATGCCAGAGCTGGTTTTGTATGACAGTCAACCTGTCATGCAGACTCCGTTTGACGTGCCCGTAGGTGATGGGGACGGCCGGCTCCGGCCCCAAGAGCTTGGCCTCCGCGCCCCTTTTCGCAAAACTATCGGCTTGCTCATTGCCATAGTATCCGCTATGCCCTGGCACCCAGTACAACAGAGCCCTGTTGCAGGACGCCAGTTGCGCTAGCAGATCAAGGCAGCTGCGCACCAGTTGAGAGGTAATCTCACACTGGTTCAGTGCATTCAAGGCGGCCTGACTGTCAGAATAGATTCTCACAGTCCGTCCGGTGTACCCTTTATTAATACAGTAATCTGTGCAATAACAGATCGCGGCAATTTCCGCCTGGAACACACTAGCAAACGTGCCCAGGCAAGCAGAAAAGCCGACCCTTGTGGTTTGGCAGTAGTAGCCGGCGCCAGCGCCGGAATCAGTCTTGGAACCATCGGTGAACCAAATAGATTCACCCCCAGTGCCAAGAGGCAGCAGGTTAATCCGATCTGCCCGACTGGGAAAGTGGATGCTGAATGGCTTAGTGAAGTCAAAACTGGTAACGGTTTTGTCAGAGCACATCGTTAACGACGGCTCAAGTGCGGCGTACTCCCGAAAGAGCTTCGTGTGGCTGTAATCCCAGAGTCTTGGAACCCAGCAGCCACTAATGTTGAGCCTGTAGGCCCCCATGACAGCCTCCTCCTCAATGAAGAGATGAAGAGGAAGCATGTCAAGGAGCACCTCCAGGGAAGCAGTTGGGGTCGATCTCATGGCCCCGTAACACCAATGCAGGCAAGCCTTTGAAGCTTGCGCAGGGCGGCCTGCACCGTCCTAAGCCGGACCCTTGTCCACCAGACAAGTGCCCCGTAAGATAGTATGGGTCTGATGATCCCAGTATAGAGCCAGTGTACAGCCTTGGGGTTGAGGCCCCAAGTCTGGCCGACAGAGCTCTTGGTCCTCCAGAAGAGCATCTTGGCCTTCTTAATACACCGATCAAGATGCGGCTTCCATGTGAGTCTGCAGTCAAAGGTCACCCCCAAGTATTTCACCTTGGAGGACTTTGTCAGGACATGGCCAAAGAAGGAGATATCATTGAACAGATCCTTAGTATTCTTCCTTGTAAAAGGAACAAGGACAGTTTTGTCAGGATTAACGGTGAGGTTAACCGCCTGACACCATTGCTCCACGCTAGAGAGAGCAGATCTCATAAGTGTGGTAACAGTATCCGGGAACTTCCCGGTAAAGACTATCGCTACATCGTCCGCATACCCGAAGCAGCTGCAGCCCCCAGCACCCCCGAGCCTCCCCAAGAGTTCATCCACCACCAGGCACCACAACAGGGGGGAGAGCACTCCACCCTGAGGGCAGCCCCTGCTGGTAGTCACCCCTAGAGAGTCCCCAAGGAGGGAGGCCGACACCTCGTGATACTCGCTTTGTGTGCGAGTGGTCCCGGGTTCAAATCCCGGACGGACCCGAGTTTTTGAAGAAGTAATTTAGTGACTATTCAAATGCAACTAACTACTAACTACAGGTTAGGCCTATATATTGAGCATGTTTATGATACGCATGATCCATTAATCTAGGGGTTTGATACTCGCTTTGGGTGCGAGTCGTCCCCTCTTCAAATCCCGGACCGACCCGAGTTTTTGAAGAAGTAGCTTAGTGATTAGTTAAATTCAACTATCTACAGGTTAGGCCTATGAGTAGAGCATGTCTCTGATACGCATGGTCCGTTAGTCTAGGGGTATGATACTCGCTTTGGGTGCGAGTGGTCCCGAGTTCAAATCCCGGACGGACCCGATTTTTTGAAGAAGTAACTTAGCGACTATTTAAATTCAACTATCTACAGGTTAGGCTTATGAGTTGAGCATGTCTCTGATACGCATGGTCCGTTGGTCTAGGAGTATGATACTCGTTTTGGGTGCGAGTGGTCCCGGGTTCAAATCCCGGACGGACCCGAGTTTCTGAAGAAGTAATTTAGTGACTATTTAAATTCAACTAGCTACAGGTTAAGCTTATGAGTTGAGCATGTCTCTGATACGCATGGTCCGTTGGTCTAGGGGTATGATACTCGCTTTGTGTGCGAGTGGTCCCGGGTTCAAATCCCGGACGGGCCCGAGTTTTTGAAGAAGTAATTTAGTGACTATTTAAATGCAACTAACTACAGGTTAGGCTTATGAGTTGAGCATGTCTCTGATACGCAAGGTCCGTTGGTCTAGGGGTATGATACTCGCTTTGTGTGCGAGTGGTCCCGGGTTCAAATCCCGGACGGGCCCGAGTTTTTGAAGAAGTAATTTAGTGACTATTTAAATGCAACTAACTACAGGTTAGGCTTATGAGTTGAGCATGTCTCTGATACGCATGGTCCGTTGGTCTAGGAGTATGATACTCGTTTTGGGTGCGAGTGGTCCCGGGTTCAAATCCCGGACGGACCCGAGTTTCTGAAGAAGTAATTTAGTGACTATTTAAATTCAACTAGCTACAGGTTAGGCTTATGAGTTGAGCATGTCTCTGATACGCATGGTCCGTTGGTCTAGGGGTATGATACTCGCTTTGTGTGCGAGTGGTCCCGGGTTCAAATCCCGGACGGGCCCGAGTTTTTGAAGAAGAAATTTAGTGACTATTTAAATGCAACTAACTACAGGTTAGGCCTATATATTGAGCATGTTTATGATACGCATGATCCGTTGGTCTAGGAGTATGATACTCGTTTTGGGTGCGAGTGGTCCCGGGTTCAAATCCCGGACGGACCCGAGTTTTGAAGAAGTAACTTAGTGACTATTTAAATTCAACTATCTACAGGTTAGGCCTATGAGTTGAGCATGTCTCGGATACACATGGTCCGTTGGTCTAGGGGTATGATACTCGCTTAGGGTGTGAGTGGTCCCGGGTTCAAATCCCGGACGGACCCGAGTTTCTCAAGAAGTAATTTAGTGACTATTTAAATGCAACTAACTACAGGTTAGGCCTATGAAGTGAGCATGTTTATGATCCGTTGGTCTAGGGATATGATACTCGCTTAAGGTGGGAATAGTCCCGGGTTCAAATCCCGGACGGACCTTAGTTTTTGAAGAAGTAATTTAGTGACTATTCAAATGCAACTAACTACAGGTTAGGCCTATATATTGAGCATGTTTATGATACGCATGATCCGTTGGTCTAGGGGTTTGATACTCGCTTAGGGTGCGAGTGGTCCCGAGTTCAAATCCCGGACGGACCCGAGTTTTGAAGAAGTAACTTAGTGACTATTTAAATTCAACTATCTACAGGTTAGGCCTATGAGTTGAGCATGACTCGGATACACATGATCCGTTGGTCTAGGGGTATGATACTCGCTTAGGGTGCGAGTGGTCCCGGGTTCAAATCCCGGACGGGCCCGAGTTTTTGAAGAAGTAATTTAGTGACTATTTAAATGCAACTAACTACAGGTTAGGCCTATATATTGAGCATGTTTATGATACGCATGATTCGTTGGTCTAGGGGTTTGATACTCGCTTTGGGTGCGAGTCGTCCCCTGTTCAAATCCCGGACCGACCCGAGTTTTTGAAGAATAAACTTAGTGATTATTTAAATTCAACTATCTACAGGTTAAGCCTATGAGTTGAGCATGCCACTGATACGCATGGTCCGTTGGTCTAGGGGTATTATACTCGCTTAGGGTGCGAGTGGTCCCGGGTTCAAATCCCGGACGGACCCGAGTTTAGAAGAAGTAACTTAGTGACTATTTAAATTCAACTATCTACAGGTTAGCTAAGAGTTGAGCATGTCTCGGATACACATGGTCCGTTGATCTAGGGGTATGATACTCGCTTACGGTGCGAGTGGTCCCGGGTTCAAATCCCGAACGGACCCGAGTTTTTCAAGAAGTAATTTAGTGGTTATTTAAATGCAACTAGGTACAGGTTAGGCCTAAGAGTTTAGCATGGCTCTGATACGCATGATCCCTTGGTCTAGGGGTATAATACTCGCTTTGGTTGCGAGTGGTCCCGGGTTAAAATCCCGGACGGACGCGAGTTTTTGAAGAAGTAATTTAGTGACTATTTAAATGCAACTAACTACAGGTTAGGCTTATGAGTTGAGCATGTCTCTGATACGCATGGTCCGTTGGTCTAGGAGTATGATACTCGTTTTGGGTGCGCGTGGTCCCGGGTTCAAATCCCGGACGGACCCGAGTTTCTGAAGAAGTAATTTAGTGACTATTTAAATTCAACTAGCTACAGTTTAGGCTTATGAGTTGAGCATGTCTCTGATACGCATGGTCCGTTGGTCTAGGGGTATGATACTCGCTTTGTGTGCGAGTGGTCCCGGGTTCAAATCCCGGACGGGCCCGAGTTTTTGAAGAAGAAATTTAGTGACTATTTAAATGCAACTAACTACAGGTTAGGCCTATATATTGAGCATGTTTATGATACGCATGATCCGTTGGTCTAGGAGTATGATACTCGTTTTGGGTGCGAGTGGTCCCGGGTTCAAATCCCGGACGGACCCGAGTTTTGAAGAAGTAACTTAGTGACTATTTAAATTCAACTATCTACAGGTTAGGCCTATGAGTTGAGCATGTCTCGGATACACATGGTCCGTTGGTCTAGGGGTATGATACTCGCTTAGGGTGCGAGTGGTCCCGGGTTCAAATCCCGGACGGACCCGAGTTTCTCAAGAAGTAATTTAGTGACTATTTAAATGCAACTAACTACAGGTTAGGCCTATGAAGTGAGCATGTTTATGATCCGTTGGTCTAGGGATATGATACTCGCTTAAGGTGGGAATAGTCCCGGGTTCAAATCCCGGACGGACCTTAGTTTTTGAAGAAGTAATTTAGTGACTATTCAAATGCAACTAACTACAGGTTAGGCCTATATATTGAGCATGTTTATGATACGCATGATCCGTTGGTCTAGGGGTTTGATACTCGCTTAGGGTGCGAGTGGTCCCGAGTTCAAATCCCGGACGGACCCGAGTTTTGAAGAAGTAACTTAGTGACTATTTAAATTCAACTATCTACAGGTTAGGCCTATGAGTTGAGCATGACTCGGATACACATGGTCCGTTGGTCTAGGGGTATGATACTCGCTTAGGGTGCGAGTGGTCCCGGGTTCAAATCCCGGACGGGCCCGAGTTTTTGAAGAAGTAATTTAGTGACTATTTAAATGCAACTAACTACAGGTGAGGCCTATATATTGAGCATGTTTATGATACGCATGATTCGTTGGTCTAGGGGTTTGATACTCGCTTTGGGTGCGAGTCGTCCCCTGTTCAAATCCCGGACCGACCCGAGTTTTTGAAGAATAAACTTAGTGATTATTTAAATTCAACTATCTACAGGTTAGGCCTATGAGTTGAGCATGCCACTGATACGCATGGTCCGTTGGTCTAGGGGTATTATACTCGCTTACGGTGCGAGTGGTCCCGGGTTCAAATCCCGAACGGACCCGAGTTTTTCAAGAAGTAATTTAGTGGTTATTTAAATGCAACTAGGTACAGGTTAGGCCTAAGAGTTTAGCATGGCTCTGATACGCATGATCCCTTGGTCTAGGGGTATGATACTCGCTTTGGTTGCGAGTGGTCCCGGGTTAAAATCCTGGACGGACGCGAGTTTTTGAAGAAGTAATTTAGTGACTATTTAAATGCAACTAACTACAGGTTAGGCTTATGAGTTGAGCATGTCTCTGATACGCATGGTCCGTTGGTCTAGGAGTATGATACTCGTTTTGGGTGCGAGTGGTCCCGGGTTCAAATCCCGGACGGACCCGAGTTTTTGAAGAAGAAATTTAGTGACTATTTAAATTCAACTAGCTACAGGTTAGGCTTATGAGTTGAGCATGTCTCTGATACGCATGGTCCGTTGGTCTAGGGGTATGATACTCGCTTTGTGTGCGAGTGGTCCGGGTTTAAATCCCGGACGAGCCCGACTTTTTGAAGAAGTAATTTAGTGACTATTTAAATGCAACTAACTACAGGTTAGGCCTATGAAATGAGTATGTTTATGATACGCATGATCCGTTGGTCTAGGGATATGATACTCGCTTAAGGTGGGAATAGTCCCGGGTTCAAATCCCGGACGGACCCGAGTTTTTGAAGAAGTAATTTAGTGACTATTTAAATTCAACTAGCTACAGGTTAGGCTTATGAGTTGAGCATGTCTCTGATACGCATGGTCCGTTGGTCTAGGAGTATGATACTCGTTTTGGGTGCGAGTGGTCCCGGGTTCAAATCCCGGACGGACCCGAGTTTTTGAAGAAGTAATTTAGTGACTATTTAAATTCAACTAGCTACAGGTTAGGCTTATGAGTTGAGCATGTCTCTGATACGCATGGTCCGTTGGTCTAGGGGTATGATACTCGCTTTGTGTGCGAGTGGTCCGGGTTTAAATCCCGGACGAGCCCGACTTTTTGAAGAAGTAATTTAGTGACTATTTAAATGCAAATAACTACAGGTTAGGCCTATGAAAGGAGCATGTTTATGATACGCATGATCCGTTGGTCTAGGGATATGATACTCGCTTAAGGTGGGAATAGTCCCGGGTTCAAATCCCGGACGGACCCGAGTTTTTGAAGAAGTAATTTAGTGACTATTTAAATTCAACTAGCTACAGGTTAGGCTTATGAGTTGAGCATGTCTCTGATGCGCATGGTCCGTTGGTCTAGGAGTATGATACTCGTTTTGGGTGCGAGTGGTCCCGGGTTCAAATCCCGGACGGACCCGAGTTTTTGAAGAAGTAATTTAGTGACTATTTAAATTCAACTAGCTACAGGTTAGGCTTATGAGTTGAGCATGTCTCTGATACGCATGGTCCGTTGGTCTAGGGGTATGATACTCGCTTTGTGTGCGAGTGGTCCGGGTTTAAATCCCGGACGAGCCCGACTTTTTGAAGAAGTAATTTAGTGACTATTTAAATGCAACTAACTACAGGTTAGGCCTATATATTGAGCATGTTTATGATACGCATGATCCGTTGGTCTAGGGGTTTGATACTCGCTTTGGGTGCGAGTCGTCCCCTGTTCAAATCCCGGACCGACCCGAGTTTTTGAAGAATAAACTTAGTGATTATTTAAATTCAACTATCTACAGGTTAGGCCTATGAGTTGAGCATGTCACTGATACGCATGGTCCGTTGGTCTAGTTGTATTATACTCGCTTAGGGTGCGAGTGGTCCCGGGTTCAAATCCCGGACGGAGCCGAGTTTTGAAGCAGTAACTTAGTGACTATTTAAATTCAACTATCTACAGGTTAGGCCTATGAGTTGAGCATGTCTCGGATACACATGATCCGTTGGTCTAGGGGTATGATACTCGCTTAGGGTGCGAGTGGTCCCGGGTTCAAGTCCCGGACGGGCCCGAGTTTTTCAAGAAGTAATTTAGTGGTTATTTAAATGCAACTAGGTACAGGTTAGGCCTATGAGTTGAGCATGTCTCGGATACACATGGTCCGTTGGTCTAGGGGTATGATAATCGCTTAGGGTGCGAGTGGTCCCGGGTTCAAATCCAGGACGGGCCCGAGTTTTTCAAGAAGTAACTTAGTGGTTATTTAAATGCAATTAGATACAGGTTAGGCCTAAGAGTTTAGCATGGCTCTGATACGCATGATCCCTTGGTCTAGGGGTATGATACTCGCTTTGGGTGCGAGTGGTCCCGGGTTAAAATCCCGGACGGACGCGAGTTTTTGAAGAAGTAATTTAGTGACAATTTAAATGCAACTAACTACAGGTTAGGCCTATATATTGAGCATGTTTATGATGCGCATGATCCGTTGGTCTCGGGATATGATACTCGTTTTGGGTGCAAGTCGTCCCCTGTTCAAATCCCGGACGGACCCGAGTTTTTGAAGAAGTAACTTAGTGACTATTTAAATTCAACTGTCTACAGGTTAAGCCTATGAGTTGAGCATGTCTCTGATACGCATGGTCCGTTGGTCTAGGGGTATGATACTCGCTTTGGGTGCGAGTGGTCCCGGGTTCAAATCCCGGACGGACCCGAGTTTTTGAAGAAGTAATTTAGTGACTATTTAAATTCAACTAGCTACAGGTTAGGCTTATGAGTTGAGCATGTCTCTGATACGCACGGTCCGTTGGTCTAGGGGTATGATACTCGCTTTGTGTGCGAGTGGTCCGGGTTTAAATCCCGGACGAGCCCGACTTTTTGAAGAAGTAATTTAGTGACTATTTAAATGCAACTAACTACAGGTTAGGCCTATATATTGAGCATGTTTATGATACGCATGATCCGTTGGTCTAGGGGTTTGATACTCGCTTTGGGTGCGAGTCGTCCCCTGTTCAAATCCCGGGCCGACCCGAGATTTTGAAGAATAAACTTAGTGATTATTTAAATTCAACTATCTACAGGTTAGGCCTATGAGTTGAGCATGTCACTGATACGCATGGTCCGTTGGTCTAGTTGTATTATACTCGCTTAGGGTGCGAGTGGTCCCGGGTTCAAATCCCGGACGGAGCCGAGTTTTGAAGCAGTAACTTAGTGACTATTTAAATTCAACTATCTACAGGTTAGGCCTATGAGTTGAGCATGTCTCGGATACACATGATCCGTTGGTCTAGGGGTATGATACTCGCTTAGGGTGCGAGTGGTCCCGGGTTCAAATCCAGGACGGGCCCGACTTTTTCAAGAAGTAATTTAGTGGTTATTTAAATGCAACTAGGTACAGGTTAGGCCTATGAGTTGAGCATGTCTCGGATACACATGGTCCGTTGGTCTAGGGGTATGATAATCGCTTAGGGTGCGAGTGGTCCCGGGTTCAAATCCAGGACGGGCCCGAGTTTTTCAAGAAGTAACTTAGTGGTTATTTAAATGCAATTAGATACAGGTTAGGCCTAAGAGTTTAGCATGGCTCTGATACGCATGATCCCTTGGTCTAGGGGTATGATACTCGCTTTGGGTGCGAGTGGTCCCGGGTTAAAATCCCGGACGGACGCGAGTTTTTGAAGAAGTAATTTAGTGACAATTTAAATGCAACTAACTACAGGTTAGGCCTATGAAATGAGCATGTTTATGATGCGCATGATCCGTTGGTCTAGGGATATGATACACGCTTAAGGTGGGAATAGTCCCGGGTTCAAATCCCGGACGGACCTTAGTTTTTGAAGAAGTAATTTAGTGACTATTTAAATGCAACTAACTACAGGTTAGGCCTATATATTGAGCATATTTATGATACGCATGATCCGTTGGTCTAGGGGTTTGATACTCGTTTTGGGTGCAAGTCGTCCCCTGTTCAAATCCCGGACGGACCCGAGTTTTTGAAGAAGTAACTTAGTGACTATTTAAATTCAACTGTCTACAGATTAGGCCTATGAGTTGAGCATGTCTCTGATACGCATGGTCCGTTGGTCAAGGGGTATGATACTCGCTTTGGGTGCGAGTGGTCCCGGGTTCAAATCCCGGACGAACTCGAGTTTTTCATGAAGTATTTTAGAGACATTTAAATGCAAATAAATACAGGTTAGGCCTATGAGTTGAGCATGGCTCTGATACGCATCGTCCGTTGGTCTAGGGGTATGATACTCGCTTAGGGTGCGAGTGGTCCTTTGTTAAATTCCCGGACGGACCTGAGTTTTTGAAGAAGTAATTTAGTGACTATTTAAATGCAACTAGCTACAGGTTAGGCCTATGAGTTGAGCATGGCTCTGTTACGCATGGTCCGTTGGTCTAGTGGTATGAGACTCGCTATGGTTGCGAGTGGTCCCGGGTGCAAATCCCGGACGGACTCGAGTTTTTCAAGAAGTATTTTAGTGACATTTAAATGAAACTAAATACAGGTTAGGCCTATATATTGAGAATGTTTATAATACGCATGATCCGTTGGTCTAGGGGTTTGGTACTCGCTTTGGGTGCGAGTGGTCCCCTGTTCAAATCCCGGACGGACCCGAGTTTTTGAAGAAGTAGCTTAGTGATTAGTTAAATTCAACTATCTACAGGTTAGGCCTATGAGTTGAGCATGTCTCTGATACGCATGGTCCGTTGGTCTAGGGGTATGATACTCGCTTTGGGTGCGAGTGGTCCCGGGTTCAAATCCCGGACGGACCCGAGTTTTTGAAGAAGTAACTTTGTGACTATTTAAATTCAACTATCTACAGGTTAGTCTTATGAGTTGAGCATGTCTCTGATACGCATGGTCCGTTGGTCTAGGAGTATGATACTCGTTTTGGGTGCAAGTGGTCCCGGGTTCAAATCCCGGACGGACTCGAGTTTCTGAAGAAGTAATTTAGTGACTATTTAAATTCAAGTAGCTACAGGTTAGGCTTATGAGTTGAGCATGTCTCTGATACGCATGGTCTGTTGGTCTAGGGGTATGATACTCGCTTTGTGTGCGAGTGGTCCCGGGTTCAAATCCCGGACGGGCCCGAGTTTTTGAAGAAGTAATTTAGTGACTATTTAAATGCAACTAACTACAGGTTAGGCCTATATATTGAGCATGTTTATGATACGCATGATCCGTTGGTCTAGGGGTTTGATACTCGTTTTGGGTGCGAGTCGTCCCCTGTTAAAATCCCGGACGGACCCGAGTTTTTGAAGAAGTAACTTAGTGACTATTTAAATTCAACTGTCTACAGGTTAGGCCTATGAGTTGAGCATGTCTCTGATACGCATGGTCCGTTGGTCTAGGGGTACTAAACTCGCTCTGGGTGCGAGTGGTCCCGGGTTCAAATCCCGGACGAACTCGAGTTTTTCATGAAGTATTTTAGAGACATTTAAATGCAAATAAATACAGGTTAGGCCTATGAGTTGAGCATGGCTCTGATACGCATGGTCCGTTGGTCTAGGGGTATGATACTCGCTTAGGGTGCGAGTGGTCCTTTGTTAAATTCCCGGACGGACCTGAGTTTTTGAAGAAGTAATTTAGTGACTATTTAAATGCAACTAGCTACAGGTTAGGCCTATGAGTTGAGCATGGCTCTGTTACGCATGGTCCGTTGGTCTAGTGGTATGATACTCGCTATGGTTGCGAGTGGTCCCGGGTGCAAATCCCGGACGGACTCGAGTTTTTCAAGAAGTATTTTAGTGACATTTAAATGAAACTAAATACAGGTTAGGCCTATATATTGAGAATGTTTATAATACGCATGATCCGTTGGTCTAGGGGTTTGGTACTCGCTTTGGGTGCGAGTGGTCCCCTGTTCAAATCCCGGACGGACCCGAGTTTTTGAAGAAGTAGCTTAGTGATTAGTTAAATTCAACTATCTACAGGTTAGGCCTATGAGTTGAGCATGTCTCTGATACGCATGGTCCGTTGGTCTAGGGGTATGATACTCGCTTTGGGTGCGAGTGGTCCCGGGTTCAAATCCCGGACGGACCCGAGTTTTTGAAGAAGTAACTTTGTGACTATTTAAATTCAACTATCTACAGGTTAGTCTTATGAGTTGAGCATGTCTCTGATACGCATGGTCCGTTGGTCTAGGAGTATGATACTCGTTTTGGGTGCGAGTGGTCCCGGGTTCAAATCCCGCACGGACTCGAGTTTCTGAAGAAGTAATTTAGTGACTATTTAAATGCAACTAACTACAGGTTAGGCCTATATATTGAGCATGTTTATTATACGCATGATCCGTTGGTCTAGGGGTTTGATAATCCCTTTGGGTGCGAGTCGTCCCCTGTTCAAATCCCGGACCGACCCGAGTTTTTGAAGAATAAACTTAGAGATTATTTAAATTCAACTATCTACAGGTTAGGCCTATGAGTTGAGCATGTCACTGATACGCATGGTCCGTTGGTCTAGGGGTATTATACTCGCTTAGGGTGCGAGTGGTCCCGGGTTCAAATCCCGGACGGGCCCGAGTTTTTCAAGAAGTAGTTTAGTGGTTATTTAAATGCAACTAGGTACAGGTTAGGCCTATGAGTTGAGCTTGTCTCGGATACACATGGTCCGTTGGTCTAGGGGTATGATAATCGCTTAGGGTGCGAGTGGTCCCGGGTTAAAATCCCGGACGGACGCGAGTTTTTGAAGAAGTAATTTAGTGACTATTTAAATGCAACTAACTACTAACTACAGGTTAGGCCTATATATTGAGCATGTATATGATACGCATGATCCGTTAATCTAGGGGTTTGATACTCGCTTAAGGTGGGAATAGTCCCGGGTTCAAATCCCGGACGGACCTTAGTTTTTGAAGAAGTAATTTAGTGACTATTTAAATGCAACTAACTACAGGTTAGGCCTATATATTGAGCATGTTTATGATACGCATGATCCGTTGGTCTAGGGGTTTGATACTCGTTTTGGGTGCGAGTCGTCCCCTGTTAAAATCCCGGACGGACCCGAGTTTTTGAAGAAGTAACTTAGTGACTATTTAAATTCAACTGTCTACAGGTTAGGTCTATGAGTTGAGCATGTCTCTGATACGCATGGTCCGTTGGTCTAGGGGTACTAAACTCGCTCTGGGTGCGAGTGGTCCCGGGTTCAAATCCCGGACGAACCCGAGTTTTTCATGAAGTATTTTAGAGACATTTAAAGGCAAATAAATACAGGTTAGGCCTATGAGTTGAGCATGGCTCTGATACGCATGGTCTGTTGGTCTAGGGGTATGATACTCGCTTAGGGTGCGAGTGGTCCTTTGTTAAATTCCCGGACGGACCTGAGTTTTTGAAGAAGTAATTTAGTGACTATTTAAATGCAACTAAATACAGTATAGGCCTATGAGTTTAGCATGGCGCTGATACGCATGGTCCCTTGGTCTAGAGGTAAGATACTCGCTTTGTGTGCGAGTGGTCCAGCGTTCAAATCCCGGACGGACCCGAGTTTTTGAAGAAGTAATTTAGTGACTATTTAAATGCAACTAACTACTAACTACAGGTTAGGCCTATATATTGAGCATGTTTATGATACGCATGATCCGTTAATCTAGGGGTTTGATACTCGCTTTGGGTGCGAGTCGTCCCCTCTTCAAATCCCGGACCGACCCGAGTTTTTGAAGAAGTAGCTTAGTGATTAGTTAAATTCAACTATCTACAGGTTAGGCCTATGAGTTGAGCATGTCTCTTATACGCATGGTCCGTTGGTCTAGGGATATGATACTCGCTTAGGGTGCGAGTGGTCCTTTGTTAAATTCCCGGACGGACCTGAGTTTTTGAAGAAGTAATTTAGTGACTATTTAAATGCAACTAAATACAGTATAGGCCTATGAGTTTAGCATGGCGCTGATACGCATGGTCCCTTGGTCTAGAGGTAAGATACTCGCTTTGTGTGCGAGTGGTCCCGCGTTCAAATCCCGGACGGACCCGAGTTTTTGAAGAAGTAATTTAGTGACTATTTAAATGCAACTAACTACAGGTTAGGCCTATATATTGAGCATGTTTATTATACGCATGATCCGTTGGTCTAGGGGTTTGATAATCGCTTTGGGTGCGAGTCGTCCCCTGTTCAAATCCCGGACCGACCCGAGTTTTTGAAGAATAAACTTAGAGATTATTTAAATTCAACTATCTACAGGTTAGACCTATCAGTTGAGCATGTCACTGATACGCATGGTCCGTTGGTCTAGGGGTATTATACTCGCTTAGGGTGCGAGTGGTCCCGGGTTCAAATCCCGGACGGACCCGAGTTTTGAAGAAGTAACTTAGTGACTATTTAAATTCAACTATCTACAGGTTAGGCCTATGAGTTGAGCATGTCTCGGATACACATGGTCCGTTGGTCTAGGAGTATGATACTCGTTTTGGGTGCGAGTGGTCCCGGGTTCAAATCCCGGACGGACCCGAGTTTCTGAAGAAGTAATTTAGTGACTATTTAAATTCAACTAGCTACAGGTTAGGCTTATGAGTTGAGCATGTCTCTGATACGCATGGTCCGTTGGTCTAGGGGTATGATACTCGCTTTGTGTGCGAGTGGTCCCGGGTTCAAATCCCGGACGGGCCCGAGTTTTTGAAGAAGTAATTTAGTGACTATTTAAATGCAACTAACTACAGGTTAGGCTTATGAGTTGAGCATATCTCTGATACGCATGGTCCGTTGGTCTAGAGGTATGATACTCGCTTTGTGTGCGAGTGGTCCCGGGTTCAAATCCCGGACGGGCCCGAGTTTTTGAAGAAGTAATTTAGTGACTATTTAAATGCAACTAACTACTAACTACAGGTTAGGCCTATATATTGAGCATGTTTATGATACGCATGATCCGTTAATCTAGGGGTTTGATACTCGCTTTGGGTGCGAGTCGTCCCCTGTTCAAATCCCGGACCGACCCGAGTTTTTGAAGAAGTATTTTAGTGACATTTAAATGCAACTAAATACAGGTTAGGCCTATATATTGAGCATGTTTATAATACGCATGATCCGTTGGTCTAGAGGTTTGGTATTCGCTTTGGGTGCGAGTGGTCCCCTGTTCAAATCCCGGACGGACCCGAGTTTTTGAAGAAGTAATTTAGTGACTATTTAAATTCAACTAACTACAGATTAGGCCTATGAAATGAGCATGTTTATGATACGCATAATCCGTTGGTCTAGGGATATGATACTCGCTTAAGGTGGGAATAGTCCCGGGTTCAAATCCCGGACGGACCCGAGTTTTTGAAGAAGTAATTTAGTGACTATTTAAATGCAACTAAATACAGTATAGGCCTTTGAGTTTAGCATGGCGCTGATACGCATGGTCCCTTGGTCTAGAGGTATGATACTCGCTTTGTGTGCGAGTGGTCCCGGGTTCAAATCCCGGACGGACCCGAGTTTTTGAAGAAGTAATTTAGTGACTATTTAAATGCAACTAACTACTAACTACAGGTTAGGCCTATATATTGAGCATGTTTATGATACGCATGATCCGTTAGTCTAGGGGTTTGATACTCGCTTTGGGTGCGAGTCGTCCCCTCTTCAAATCCCGGACCGACCCGAGTTTTTGAAGAAGTAGCTTAGTGATTAGTTAAATTCAACTATCTACAGGTTAGGCCTATGAGTTGAGCATGTCTCTGATACGCATGGTCTGTTGGTCTAGGGGTATGATACTCGCTTTGGGTGCGAGTGGTCCCGGGTTCAAATCCCGGACGGACCCGAGTTTTTGAAGAAGTAACTTAGTGACTATTTAAATTCAACTATCTACAGGTTAGGCTTATGAGTTGAGCATGTCTCTGATACGCATGGTCCGTTGGTCTAGGAGTATGATACTCGCTTTGGGTGCGAGTGGTCCCGGGTTAAAATCCCGGATGGACGCGAGTTTTTGAAGAAGTAATTTAGTGACAATTTAAATGCAACTAACTACAGGTTAGGCCTATGAAATGATCATGTTTATGATACGCATGATCCGTTGGTCTAGGGAAATGATACTCGCTTAAGGTGGGAATAGTCCCGGTTCAAATCCCGGACGGACCTTAGTTTTTGTAGAAGTAATTTAGTGACTATTTAAATGCAAATAACTACAGGTTAGGCCTATATATTGAGCATGTTTATGATACGCATGATCCGTTGGTCTAGAAGTTTGATACTCGTTTTGGGTGCGAGTCGTCCCCTGTTCAAATCCCGGACGGACCCGAGTTTTTGAAGAAGTAACTTAGTGACTCTTTAAATTCAACTGTCTACAGATTAGGCATATGAGTTGAGCATGTCTCTGATACGCATGGTCCGTTGGTCTAGGGGTATGATACTCGCTTTGGGTGCGAGTGGTCCCGGGTTCAAATCCCGGACGAACCCGAGTTTTTCATGAAGTATTTTAGTGACATTTAAATGCAAATAAATACAGGTTAGGCCTATGAGTTGAGCATGGCTCTGATACGCATGGTCCGTTGGTCTAGGGGTATGATACTCGCTTAGGGTGCGAGTGGTCCTTTGTTAAATTCCCGGACGGACCTGAGTTTTTGAAGAAGTAATTTAGTGACTATTTAAATGCAACTAGCTACAGGTTAGGCCTATGAGTTGAGCATGGCTCTGTTACGCATGGTCCGTTGGTCTAGTGGTATGATACTCGCTATGGTTGCGAGTGGTCCCGGGTGCAAATCCCGGACGGACCCGAGTTTTTCAAGAAGTATTTTAGTGACATTTAAATGCAACTAAATACAGGTTAGGCCTATATATTGAGCATGTTTATAATACGCATGATCCGTTGGTCTAGAGGTTTGGTACCCGCTTTGGGTGCGAGTGGTCCCCTGTTCAAATCCCGGACGGACCCGAGTTTTTGAAGAAGTAATTTAGTGACTATTTAAATTCAACTAACTACAGATTAGGCCTATGAAATGAGCATGTTTATGATACGCATAATCCGTTGGTCTAGGGATATGATACTCGCTTAAGGTGGGAATAGTCCCGGGTTCAAATCCCGGACGGACCCGACTTTTTGAAGAAGTAATTTAGTGACTATTTAAATGCAACTAAATACAGTATAGGCCTTTGAGTTTAGCATGGCGCTGATACGCATGGTCCCTTGGTCTAGAGGTATGATACTCGCTTTGTGTGCGAGTGGTCCCGGGTTCAAATCCCGGACGGACCCGAGTTTTTGAAGAAGTAATTTAGTGACTATTTAAATGCAACTAACTACTAACTACAGGTTAGGCCTATATATTGAGCATGTTTATGATACGCATGATCCGTTAGTCTAGGGGTTTGATACTCGCTTTGGGTGCGAGTCGTCCCCTCTTCAAATCCCGGACCGACCCGAGTTTTTGAAGAAGTAGCTTAGTGATTAGTTAAATTCAACTATCTACAGGTTAGGCCTATGAGTTGAGCATGTCTCTGATACGCATGGTCTGTTGGTCTAGGGGTATGACACTCGCTTTGGGTGCGAGTGGTCCCGGGTTCAAATCCCAGACGGACCCGAGTTTTTGAAGAAGTAACTTAGTGACTATTGAAATTCAACTATGTACAGGTTAGGCTTATGAGTTGAGCATGTCTCTGATACGCATGGTCCGTTGGTCTAGGAGTATGATACTCGCTTTGGGTGCGAGTGGTCCCGGGTTAAAATCCTGGATGGACGCGAGTTTTTGAAGAAGTAATTTAGTGACAATTTAAATGCAACTAACTACAGGTTAGGCCTATGAAATGATCATGTTTATGATACGCATGATCCGTTGGTCTAGGGAAATGATACTCGCTTAAGGTGGGAATAGTCCCGGTTCAAATCCCGGACGGACCTTAGTTTTTGTAGAAGTAATTTAGTGACTATTTAAATGCAAATAACTACAGGTTAGGCCTATATATTGAGCATGTTTATGATACGCATGATCCGTTGGTCTAGAAGTTTGATACTCGTTTTGGGTGCGAGTCGTCCCCTGTTCAAATCCCGGACGGACCCGAGTTTTTCATGAAGTATTTTAGTGACATTTAAATGCAACTAAATACAGGTTAGGCCTATATATTGAGCATGTTTATAATACGCATGATCCGTTGGTCTAGAGGTTTGGTACTCGCTTTGGGTGCGAGTGGTCCCCTGTTCAAATCCCGGACGGACCCGAGTTTTTGAAGAAGTAATTTAGTGACTATTTAAATTCAACTAACTACAGATTAGGCCTATGAAATGAGCATGTTTATGATACGCATAATCCGTTGGTCTAGGGATATGATACTCGCTTAAGGTGGGAATAGTCCCGGGTTCAAATCCCGGACGGACCCGACTTTTTGAAGAAGTAATTTAGTGACTATTTAAATGCAACTAAATACAGTATAGGCCTTTGAGTTTAGCATGGCGCTGACACGCATGGTCCCTTGGTCTAGAGGTATGATACTCGCTTTGTGTGCGAGTGGTCCCGGGTTCAAATCCCGGACGGACCCGAGTTTTTGAAGAAGTAATTTAGTGACTATTTAAATGCAACTAACTACTAACTACAGGTTAGGCCTATATATTGAGCATGTTTATGATACGCATGATCCGTTAGTCTAGGGGTTTGATACTCGCTTTGGGTGCGAGTCGTCCCCTCTTCAAATCCCGGACCGACCCGAGTTTTTGAAGAAGTAGCTTAGTGATTAGTTAAATTCAACTATCTACAGGTTAGGCCTATGAGTTGAGCATGTCTCTGATACGCATGGTCTGTTGGTCTAGGGGTATGATACTCGCTTTGGGTGCGAGTGGTCCCGGGTTCAAATCCCGGACGGACCCGAGTTTTTGTAGAAGTAACTTAGTGACTATTTAAATTCAACTATCTACAGGTTAGGCTTATGAGTTGAGCATGTCTCTGATACGCATGGTCCGTTGGTCTAGGAGTATGATACTCGTTTTGGGTGCGAGTGGTTCCGGGTTCAAATCCCGGACGGACCCGAGTTTCTGAAGAAGTAATTTAGTGACTATTTAAATTCAAGTAGCTACAGGTTAGGCTTATGAGTTGAGCATGTCTCTGATACGCATGGTCCGTTGGTCTAGGGGTATGATACTCGCTTTGGGTGCGAGTGGTCCCGGGTTCAAATCCCGGACGGACCCGAGTTTTTGAAGAAGTAACTTAGTGACTATTTAAATTCAACTATCTACAGGTTAGGCTTATGAGTTGAGCATGTCTCTGTAACGCATGGTCCTTTGGTCTAGGAGTATGATACTCGTTTTGGGTGCGAGTGGTCCCGGGTTCAAATCCCGGACGGACCCGAGTTTCTGAAGAAGTAATTTAGTGTCTATTTAAATTCAACTATCTACAGGTTAGGCCTATGAGTTGAGCATGTCTCTGATACGCATGGTCTGTTGGTCTAGGGGTATGATACTCGCTTTGGGTGCGAGTGGTCCCGGGTTCAAATCCCGGACGGACCCGAGTTTTTGAAGAAGTAACTTAGTGACTATTTAAATTCAACTATCTACAGGTTAGGCTTATGAGTTGAGCATGTCTCTGATACGCATGGTCCGTTGGTCTAGGAGTATGATACTCGTTTTGGGTGCGAGTGGTCCCGGGTTCAAATCCCGGACGGACCCGAGTTTCTGAAGAAGTAATTTAGTGACTATTTAAATTCAAGTAGCTACAGGTTAGGCTTATGAGTTGAGCATGTCTCTGATACGCATGGTCCGTTGCTCTAGGGGTATGATACTCGCTTTGGGTGCGAGTGGTCCCGGGTTCAAATCCCGGACGGACCCGAGTTTTTGAAGAAGTAACTTAGTGACTATTTAAATTCAACTATCTACAGGTTAGGCTTATGAGTTGAGCATGTCTCTGATACGCATGGTCCGGTGGTCTAGGAGTATGATACTCGTTTTGGGTGCGAGTGGTCCCGGGTTCAAATCCCGGACGGACCCGAGTTTCTGAAGAAGTAATTTAGTGTCTATTTAAATTCAACTAGCTACAGGTTAGGCTTATGAGTTGAGCATGTCTCTGATACGTATGGTCCGTTGGTCTAGGGGTATGATACTCGCTTTGTGTGCGAGTGGTCCCGGGTTCAAATCCCGGACGGACCCGAGTTTTTGAAGAAGTAATTTAGTGACTATTTAAATGCAACTAACTACTAACTACAGGTTAAGCCTATATATTGAGCATGTTTATGATACGCATGATCCATTAGTCTAGGGGTTTGATACTCGCTTTGGGTGCGAGTCGTCCCCTCTTCAAATCCCGAACCGACCCGAGTTTTTGAAGAAGTAGCTTAGTGATTAGTTAAATTCAACTATCTACAGGTTAGGCCTATGAGTTGAGCATGTCTCTGATACGCATGGTCTGTTGGTCTAGGGGTATGATACTCGCTTTGGGTGCGAGTGGTCCCGGGTTCAAATCCCGGACGGACCCGAGATTTTGAAGAAGTAACTTAGTGACTATTTAAATTCAACTATCTACAGGTTAGGCTTATGAGTTGAGCATGTCTCTGATACGCATGGTCCGTTGGTCTAGGAGTATGATACTCGTTTTGGGTGCGAGTGGTTCCGGGTTCAAATCCCGGACGGACCCGAGTTTCTGAAGAAGTAATTTAGTGACTATTTAAATTCAAGTAGCTACAGGTTAGGCTTATGAGTTGAGCATGTCTCTGATACGCATGGTCCGTTGGTCTAGGGGTATGATACTCGCTTTGGGTGCGAGTGGTCCCGGGTTCAAATCCCGGACGGACCCGAGTTTTTGAAGAAGTAACTTAGTGACTATTTAAATTCAACTATCTACAGGTTAGGCTTATGAGTTGAGCATGTCTCTGATACGCATGGTCCGTTGGTCTAGGAGTATGATACTCGTTTTGGGTGCGAGTGGTCCCGGGTTCAAATCCCGGACGGACCCGAGTTTCTGAAGAAGTAATTTAGTGTCTATTTAAATTCAACTAGCTACAGGTTAGGCTTATGAGTTGAGCATGTCTCTGATACGCATGGTCCGGTGGTCTAGGAGTATGATACTCGTTTTGGGTGCGAGTGGTCCCGGGTTCAAATCCCGGACGGACCCGAGTTTCTGAAGAAGTAATTTAGTGTCTATTTAAATTCAACTAGCTACAGGTTAGGCTTATGAGTTGAGCATGTCTCTGATACGTATGGTCCGTTGGTCTAGGGGTATGATACTCGCTTTGTGTGCGAGTGGTCCCGGGTTCAAATCCCGGACGGACCCGAGTTTTTGAAGAAGTAATTTAGTGACTATTTAAATGCAACTAACTACTAACTACAGGTTAAGCCTATATATTGAGCATGTTTATGATACGCATGATCCATTAGTCTAGGGGTTTGATACTCGCTTTGGGTGCGAGTCGTCCCCTCTTCAAATCCCGAACCGACCCGAGTTTTTGAAGAAGTAGCTTAGTGATTAGTTAAATTCAACTATCTACAGGTTAGGCCTATGAGTTGAGCATGTCTCTGATACGCATGGTCTGTTGGTCTAGGGGTATGATACTCGCTTTGGGTGCGAGTGGTCCCGGGTTCAAATCCCGGACGGACCCGAGTTTTTGAAGAAGTAACTTAGTGACTATTTAAATTCAACTATCTACAGGTTAGGCTTATGAGTTGAGCATGTCTCTGATACGCATGGTCCGTTGGTCTAGGAGTATGATACTCGTTTTGGGTGCGAGTGGTTCCGGGTTCAAATCCCGGACGGACCCGAGTTTCTGAAGAAGTAATTTAGTGACTATTTAAATTCAAGTAGCTACAGGTTAGGCTTATGAGTTGAGCATGTCTCTGATACGCATGGTCCGTTGGTCTAGGGGTATGATACTCGCTTTGGGTGCGAGTGGTCCCGGGTTCAAATCCCGGACGGACCCGAGTTTTTGAAGAAGTAATTTAGTGACTATTTAAATGCAACTAACTACTAACTACAGGTTAAGCCTATATATTGAGCATGTTTATGATACGCATGATCCATTAGTCTAGGGGTTTGATACTCGCTTTGGGTGCGAGTCGTCCCCTCTTCAAATCCCGAACCGACCCGAGTTTTTGAAGAAGTAGCTTAGTGATTAGTTAAATTCAACTATCTACAGGTTAGGCCTATGAGTTGAGCATGTCTCTGATACGCATGGTCTGTTGGTCTAGGGGTATGATACTCGCTTTGGGTGCGAGTGGTCCCGGGTTCAAATCCCGGACGGACCCGAGTTTTTGAAGAAGTAACTTAGTGACTATTTAAATTCAACTATCTACAGGTTAGGCTTATGAGTTGAGCATGTCTCTGATACGCATGGTCCGTTGGTCTAGGAGTATGATACTCGTTTTGGGTGCGAGTGGTTCCGGGTTCAAATCCCGGACGGACCCGAGTTTCTGAAGAAGTAATTTAGTGACTATTTAAATTCAAGTAGCTACAGGTTAGGCTTATGAGTTGAGCATGTCTCTGATACGCATGGTCCGTTGGTCTAGGGGTATGATACTCGCTTTGGGTGCGAGTGGTCCCGGGTTCAAATCCCGGACGGACCCGAGTTTTTGAAGAAGTAACTTAGTGACTATTTAAATTCAACTATCTACAGGTTAGGCTTATGAGTTGAGCATGTCTCTGATACGCATGGTCCGTTGGTCTAGGAGTATGATACTCGTTTTGGGTGCGAGTGGTCCCGGGTTCAAATCCCGGACGGACCCGAGTTTCTGAAGAAGTAATTTAGTGTCTATTTAAATTCAACTAGCTACAGGTTAGGCTTATGAGTTGAGCATGTCTCTGATACGCATGGTCCGTTGGTCTAGGGGTATGATACTCGTTTTGGGTGCGAGTGGTCCCGGGTTCAAATCCCGGACGGACCCGAGTTTCTGAAGAAGTAATTTAGTGTCTATTTAAATTCAACTAGCTACAGGTTAGGCTTATGAGTTGAGCATGTCTCTGATACGCATGGTCCGTTGGTCTAGGGGTATGATACTCGCTTTGGGTGCGAGTGGTCCCGGGTTCAAATCCCGGACGGACCCGAGTTTTTGAAGAAGTAACTTAGTGACTATTTAAATTCAACTATCTACAGGTTAGGCTTATGAGTTGAGCATGTCTCTGATACGCATGGTCCGTTGGTCTAGGAGTATGATACTCGTTTTGGGTGCGAGTGGTCCCGGGTTCAAATCCCGGACGGACCCGAGTTTCTGAAGAAGTAATTTAGTGTCTATTTAAATTCAACTAGCTACAGGTTAGGCTTATGAGTTGAGCATGTCTCTGATACGCATGGTCCGTTGGTCTAGGGGTATGATACTCGCTTTGTGTGCGAGTGGTCCCGGGTTCAAATCTCGGACGGACCCGAGTTTTTGAAGAAGTAATTTAGTGACTATTTAAATGCAACTAACTACTAACTACAGGTTAGGCCTATATATTGAGCATGTTTATGATACGCATGATCCGTTAGTCTAGGGGTTTGATACTCGCTTTGGGTGCGAGTCGTCCCCTCTTCAAATCCCGGACGGACCCGAGTTTCTGAAGAAGTAATTTAGTGACTATTTAAATTCAAGTAGCTACAGGTTAGGCTTATGAGTTGAGCATGTCTCTGATACGCATGGTCCGTTGGTCTAGGGGTATGATACTCGCTTTGGGTGCGAGTGGTCCCGGGTTCAAATCCCGGACGGACCCGAGTTTTTGAAGAAGTAACTTAGTGACTATTTAAATTCAACTATCTACAGGTTAGGCTTATGAGTTGAGCATGTCTCTGATACGCATGGTCCGGTGGTCTAGGAGTATGATACTCGTTTTGGGTGCGAGTGGTCCCGGGTTCAAATCCCGGACGGACCCGAGTTTCTGAAGAAGTAATTTAGTGTCTATTTAAATTCAACTAGCTACAGGTTAGGCTTATGAGTTGAGCATGTCTCTGATACGTATGGTCCGTTGGTCTAGGGGTATGATACTCGCTTTGTGTGCGAGTGGTCCCGGGTTCAAATCCCGGACGGACCCGAGTTTTTGAAGAAGTAATTTAGTGACTATTTAAATGCAACTAACTACTAACTACAGGTTAAGCCTATATATTGAGCATGTTTATGATACGCATGATCCATTAGTCTAGGGGTTTGATACTCGCTTTGGGTGCGAGTCGTCCCCTCTTCAAATCCCGAACCGACCCGAGTTTTTGAAGAAGTAGCTTAGTGATTAGTTAAATTCAACTATCTACAGGTTAGGCCTATGAGTTGAGCATGTCTCTGATACGCATGGTCTGTTGGTCTAGGGGTATGATACTCGCTTTGGGTGCAAGTGGTCCCGGGTTCAAATCCCGGACGGACCCGAGTTTTTGAAGAAGTAACTTAGTGACTATTTAAATTCATCTATCTACAGGTTAGGCTTATGAGTTGAGCATGTCTCTGATACGCATGGTCCGTTGGTCTAGGAGTATGATACTCGCTTTGGGTGCGAGTGGTCCCGGGTTAAAATCCCGGACGGACGCGAGTTTTTGAAGAAGTAATTTAGTGACAATTGAAATGCAACTAACTACAGGTTAGGCCTATGAAATGAGCATGTTTATGATACGCATGATCCGTTGGTCTAGGGAAATGATACTCGCTTAAGGTGGGAATAGTCCCGGTTCAAATCCCGGACGGACCTTAGTTTTTGTAGAAGTAATTTAGTGACTATTTAAATGCAAATAACTACAGGTTAGGCCTATATATTGAGCATGTTTATGATACGCATGATCCGTTGGTCTAGAAGTTTGATACTCGTTTTGGGTGCGAGTCGTCCCCTGTTCAAATCCCGGACGGACCCGAGTTTTTGAAGAAGTAACTTAGTGACTATTTAAATTCAACTGTCTACAGATTAGGCCTATGAGTTGAGCATGTCTCTGATACGCATGGTCCGTTGGTCTAGGGGTATGATACTCGCTTAGGGTGCGAGTGGTCCTTTGTTAAATTCCCGGACGGACCTGAGTTTTTGAAGAAGTAATTTAGTGACTATTTAAATGCAACTAGCTACAGGTTAGGCCTATGAGTTGAGCATGGCTCTGTTACGCATGGTCCGTTGGTCTAGTGGTATGATACTCGCTATGGTTGCGAGTGGTCCCGGGTGCAAATCCCGGACGGACCCGAGTTTTTCAAGAAGTATTTTAGTGACATTTAAATGCAACTAAATACAGGTTAGGCCTATATATTGAGCATGTTTATAATACGCATGATCCGTTGGTCTAGAGGTTTGGTACTCGCTTTGGGTGCGAGTGGTCCCCTGTTCAAATCCCGGACGGACCCGAGTTTTTGAAGAAGTAATTTAGTGACTATTTAAATTCAACTAACTACAGATTAGGCCTATGAAATGAGCATGTTTATGATACGCATAATCCGTTGGTCTAGGGATATGATACTCGCTTAAGGTGGGAATAGTCCCGGGTTCAAATCCCGGACGGACCCGAGTTTTTGAAGAAGTAATTTAGTGACTATTTAAATGCAACTAAATACAGTATAGGCCTTTGAGTTTAGCATGGCGCTGATACGCATGGTCCCTTGGTCTAGAGGTATGATACTCGCTTTGAGTGCGAGTAGTCCCGGGTTCAAATCCCGGACGGACCCGAGTTTTTGAAGAAGTAATTTAGTGACTATTTAAATGCAACTAACTACTAACTACAGGTTAGGCCTATATATTGAGCATGTTTATGATACGCATGATCCGTTAGTCTAGGGGTTTGATACTCGCTTTGGGTGCGAGTCGTCCCCTCTTCAAATCCCGGACCGACCCGAGTTTTTGAAGAAGTAGCTTAGTGATTAGTTAAATTCAACTATCTACAGGTTAGGCCTATGAGTTGAGCATGTCTCTGATACGCATGGTCCGTTGGTCTAGGAGTATGATACTTGTTTTGGGTGCGAGTGGTTCCGGGTTCAAATCCCGGACGGACCCGAGTTTCTGAAGAAGTAATTTAGTGACTATTTAAATTCAAGTAGCTACAGGTTAGGCTTATGAGTTGAGCATGTCTCTGTAACGCATGGTCCGTTGGTCTAGGAGTATGATACTCGTTTTGGGTGCGAGTGGTCCCGGGTTCAAATCCCGGACGGACCCGGGTTTCTGAAGAAGTAATTTAGTGTCTATTTAAATTCAACTATCTACAGGTTAGGCCTATGAGTTGAGCATGTCTCTGTAACGCATGGTCCGTTGGTCTAGGAGTATGATACTCGTTTTGGGTGCGAGTGGTCCCGGGCTCAAATCCCGGACGGACCCGGGTTTCTGAAGAAGTAATTTAGTGTCTATTTAAATTCAACTATCTACAGGTTAGGCCTATGAGTTGAGCATGTCTCTGATACGCATGGTCTGTTGGTCTATGGGTATGATACTCGCTTTGGGTGCGAGTGGTCCCGGGTTCAAATCCCGGACGGACCCGAGTTTTTGAAGAAGTAACTTAGTGACTATTTAAATTCAACTATCTACAGGTTAGGCTTATGAGTTGAGCATGTCTCTGATACGCATGGTCCGTTGGTCTAGGAGTATGATACTCGTTTTGGGTGCGAGTGGTTCCGGGTTCAAATCCCGGACGGACCCGAGTTTCTGAAGAAGTAATTTAGTGACTATTTAAATTCAAGTAGCTACAGGTTAGGCTTATGAGTTGAGCATGTCTCTGATACGCATGGTCCGTTGGTCTAGGGGATGATACTCGCTTTGGGTGCGAGTGGTCCCGGGTTCAAATCCCGGACGGACCCGAGTTTTTGAAGAAGTAACTTAGTGACTATTTAAATTCAACTATCTACAGGTTAGGCTTATGAGTTGAGCATGTCTCTGATACGCATGGTCCGTTGGTCTAGGAGTATGATACTCGTTTTGGGTGCGAGTGGTCCCGGGTTCAAATCCCGGACGGACCCGAGTTTCTGAAGAAGTAATTTAGTGTCTATTTAAATTCAACTAGCTACAGGTTAGGCTTATGAGTTGAGCATGTCTCTGATACGCATGGTCCGTTGGTCTAGGGGTATGATACTCGTTTTGGGTGCGAGTGGTCCCGGGTTCAAATCCCGGACGGACCCGGGTTTCTGAAGAAGTAATTTAGTGTCTATTTAAATTCAACTAGCTACAGGTTAGGCTTATGAGTTGAGCATGTCTCTGATACGCATGGTCCGTTGGTCTAGGGGTATGATACTCGCTTTGGGTGCGAGTGGTCCCGGGTTCAAATCCCGGACGGACCTGAGTTTTTGAAGAAGTAATTTAGTGACTATTTAAATGCAACTAGCTACAGGTTAGGCCTATGAGTTGAGCATGGCTCTGTTACGCATGGTCCGTTGGTCTAGTGGTATGATACTCGCTATGGTTGCGAGTGGTCCCGGGTGCAAATCCCGGACGGACCCGAGTTTTTCAAGAAGTATTTTAGTGACATTTAAATGCAACTAAATACAGGTTAGGCCTATATATTGAGCATGTTTATAATACGCATGATCCGTTGGTCTAGAGGTTTGGTACTCGCTTTGGGTGCGAGTGGTCCCCTGTTCAAATCCCGGACGGACCCGAGTTTTTGAAGAAGTAATTTAGTGACTATTTAAATGCAACTAAATACAGTATAGGCCTTTGAGTTTAGCATGGCGCTGATACGCATGGTCCCTTGGTCTAGAGGTATGATACTCGCTTTGTGTGCGAGTGGTCCCGGGTTCAAATCCCGGACGGACCCGAGTTTTTGAAGAAGTAATTTAGTGACTATTTAAATGCAACTAACTACTAACTACAGGTTAGGCCTATATATTGAGCATGTTTATGATACGCATGATCCGTTAGTCTAGGGGTTTGATACTCGCTTTGGGTGCGAGTCGTCCCCTCTTCAAATCCCGGACCGACCCGAGTTTTTGAAGAAGTAGCTTAGTGATTAGTTAAATTCAACTATCTACAGGTTAGGCCTATGAGTTGAGCATGTCTCTGATACGCATGGTCCGTTGGTCTAGGAGTATGATACTCGTTTTGGGTGCGAGTGATTCCGGGTTCAAATCCCGGACGGACCCGAGTTTCTGAAGAAGTAATTTAGTGACTATTTAAATTCAAGTAGCTACAGGTTAGGCTTATGAGTTGAGCATGTCTCTGATACGCATGGTCCGTTGGTCTAGGGGTATGATACTCGCTTTGGGTGCGAGTGGTCCCGGGTTCAAATCCCGGACGGACCCGAGTTTTTGAAGAAGTAACTTAGTGACTATTTAAATTCAACTATCTACAGGTTAGGCTTATGAGTTGGGCATGTCTCTGATACGCATGGTCCGTTGGTCTAGGAGTATGATACTCGCTTTGGGTGCGAGTGGTCCCGGGTTAAAATCCCGGACGGACGCGAGTTTTTGAAGAAGTAATTTAGTGACAATTTAAATGCAACTAACTACAGGTTAGGCCTATGAAATGAGCATGTTTATGATACGCATGATCCGTTGGTCTAGGGAAATGATACTCGCTTAAGGTGGGAATAGTCCCGGTTCAAATCCCGGACGGACCTTAGTTTTTGTAGAAGTAGTTTAGTGACTATTTAAATGCAAATAACTACAGGTTAGGCCTATATATTGAGCATGTTTATGATACGCATGATCCGTTGGTCTAGAAGTTTGATACACGTTTTGGGTGCGAGTCGTCCCCTCTTCAAATCCCGGACGGACCCGAGTTTTTGAAGAAGTAACTTAGTGACTATTTAAATTCAACTGTCTACAGATTAGGCCTATGAGTTGAGCATGTCTCTGATACGCATGGTCCGTTGGTCTAGGGGTATGATACTCGCTTAGGGTGCGAGTGGTCCTTTGTTAAATTCCCGGACGGACCTGAGTTTTTGAAGAAGTAATTTAGTGACTATTTAAATGCAACTAGCTACAGGTTAGGCCTATGAGTTGAGCATGGCTCTGTTACGCATGGTCCGTTGGTCTAGTGGTATGATACTCGCTATGGTTGCGAGTGGTCCCGGGTGCAAATCCCGGACGGACCCGAGTTTTTCAAGAAGTATTTTAGTGACATTTAAATGCAACTAAATACAGGTTAGGCCTATATATTGAGCATGTTTATAATACGCATGATCCGTTGGTCTAGAGGTTTGGTACTCGCTTTGGGTGCGAGTGGTCCCCTGTTCAAATCCCGGACGGACCCGAGTTTTTGAAGAAGTAATTTAGTGACTATTTAAATGCAACTAACTACTAACTACAGGTTAGGCCTATATATTGAGCATGTTTATGATACGCATGATCCGTTAGTCTAGGGGTTTGATACTCGCTTTGGGTGCGAGTCGTCCCCTCTTCAAATCCCGGACCGACCCGAGTTTTTGAAGAAGTAGCTTAGTGATTAGTTAAATTAAACTATCTACAGGTTAGGCCTATGAGTTGAGCATGTCTCTGATACGCATGGTCCGTTGGTCTAGGAGTATGATACTCGTTTTGGGTGCGAGTGGTTCCGGGTTCAAATCCCGGACGGACCCGAGTTTTTGAAGAAGTAACTTAGTGACTATTTAAATTCAACTATCTACAGGTTAGGGTTATGAGTTGAGCATGTCTCTGTAACGCATGGTCCGTTGGTCTAGGAGTATGATACTCGTTTTGGGTGCGAGTGGTCCCGGGTTCAAATCCCGGACGGACCCGAGTTTCTGAAGAAGTAATTAAGTGTCTATTTAAATTCAACTATCTACAGGTTAGGCCTATGAGTTGAGCATGTCTCTGATACGCATGGTCTGTTGGTCTAGGGGTATGATACTCGCTTTGGGTGCGAGTGGTCCCGGGTTCAAATCCCGGACGGACCGGAGTTTTTGAAGAAGTAACTTAGTGACTATTTAAATTCAACTATCTACAGGTTAGGCTTATGAGTTGAGCATGTCTCTGATACGCATGGTCCGTTGGTCTAGGGGTATGATACTCGTTTTGGGTGCGAGTGGTCCCGGGTTCAAATCCCGGATGGACCTGAGTTTTTGAAGAAGTAATTTAGTGACTATTTAAATGCAACTAGCTACAGGTTAGGCCTATGAGTTGAGCATGGCTCTGTTACGCATGGTCCGTTGGTCTAGTGGTATGATACTCGCTATGGTTGCGAGTGGTCCCGGGTGCAAATCCCGGACGGACCCGAGTTTTTCAAGAAGTATTTTAGTGACATTTAAATGCAACTAAATACAGGTTAGGCCTATATATTGAGCATGTTTATAATACGCATGATCCGTTGGTCTAGAGGTTTGGTACTCGCTTTGGGTGCGAGTGGTCCCCTGTTCAAATCCCGGACGGACCCGAGTTTTTGAAGAAGTAATTTAGTGACTATTTAAATTCAACTAACTACAGATTAGGCCTATGAAATGAGCATGTTTATGATACGCATAATCCGTTGGTCTAGGGATATGATACTCGCTTAAGGTGGGAATAGTCCCGGGTTCAAATCCCGGACGGACCCGAGTTTTTGAAGAAGTAATTTAGTGACTATTTAAATGCAACTAAATACAGTATAGGCCTTTGAGTTTAGCATGGCGCTGATACGCATGGTCCCTTGGTCTAGAGGTATGATACTCGTTTTGGGTGCGAGTGGTTCCGGGTTCAAATCCCGGACGGACCCGAGTTTCTGAAGAAGTAATTTAGTGACTATTTAAATTCAAGTAGCTACAGGTTAGGCTTATGAGTTGAGCATGTCTCTGATACGCATGGTCCGTTGGTCTAGGGGTATGATACTCGCTTTGGGTGCGAGTGGTCCCGGGTTCAAATCCCGGACGGACCCGAGTTTTTGAAGAAGTAACTTAGTGACTATTTAAATTCAATTATCTACAGGTTAGGCTTATGAGTTGAGCATGTCTCTGTAACGCATGGTCCGTTGGTTTAGGAGTATGATACTCGTTTTGGGTGCGAGTGGTCCCGGGTTCAAATCCCGGACGGACCCGAGTTTCTGAAGAAGTAATTTAGTGTCTATTTAAATTCAACTATCTACAGGTTAGGCCTATGAGTTGAGCATGTCTCTGATACGCATGGTCTGTTGGTCTAGGGGTATGATACTCGCTTTGGGTGCGAGTGGTCCCGGGTTCAAATCCCGGACGGACCCGAGTTTTTGAAGAAGTAACTTAGTGACTATTTAAATTCAACTATCTACAGGTTAGGCTTATGAGTTGAGCATGTCTCTGATACGCATGGTCCGTTGGTCTAGGAGTATGATACTCGTTTTGGGTGCGAGTGGTCCCGGGTTCAAATCCCGGACGGACCCGAGTTTCTGAAGAAGTAATTTAGTGTCTATTTAAATTCAACTATCTACAGGTTAGGCTTATGAGTTGAGCATGTCTCTGATACGCATGGTCCGTTGGTCTAGGGGTATGATACTCGTTTTGGGTGCGAGTGGTCCCGGGTTCAAATCCCGGACGGACCCGAGTTTCTGAAGAAGTAATTTAGTGTCTATTTAAATTCAACTAGCTACAGGTTAGGCTTATGAGTTGAGCATGTCTCTGATACGCATGGTCCGTTGGTCTAGGGGTATGATACTCGCTTTGTGTGCGAGTGGTCCCGGGTTCAAATCTCGGACGGACCCGAGTTTTTGAAGAAGTAATTTAGTGACTATTTAAATGCAACTAACTACTAACTACAGGTTAGGCCTATATATTGAGCATGTTTATGATACGCATGATCCGTTAGTCTAGGGGTTTGATACTCGCTTTGGGTGCGAGTCGTCCCCTCTTCAAATCCCGGACGGACCCGAGTTTCTGAAGAAGTAATTTAGTGACTATTTAAATTCAAGTAGCTACAGGTTAGGCTTATGAGTTGAGCATGTCTCTGATACGCATGGTCCGTTGGTCTAGGGGTATGATACTCGCTTTGGGTGCGAGTGGTCCCGGGTTCAAATCCCGGACGGACCCGAGTTTTTGAAGAAGTAACTTAGTGACTATTTAAATTCAACTATCTACAGGTTAGGCTTATGAGTTGAGCATGTCTCTGATACGCATGGTCCGTTGGTCTAGGAGTATGATACTCGTTTTGGGTGCGAGTGGTCCCGGGTTCAAATCCCGGACGGACCCGAGTTTCTGAAGAAGTAATTTAGTGTCTATTTAAATTCAACTAGCTACAGGTTAGGCTTATGAGTTGAGCATGTCTCTGATACGCATGGTCCGTTGGTCTAGGGGTATGATACTCGCTTTGTGTGCGAGTGGTCCCGGGTTCAAATCCCGGACGGAACCGAGTTTTTGAAGAAGTAATTTAGTGACTATTTAAATGCAACTAACTACTAACTACAGGTTAGGCCTATATATTGAGCATGTTTATGATACGCATGATCCGTTAGTCTAGGGGTTTGATACTCGCTTTGGGTGCGAGTCGTCCCCTCTTCAAATCCCGGACGGACCCGAGTTTCTGAAGAAGTAATTTAGTGACTATTTAAATTCAAGTAGCTACAGGTTAGGCTTATGAGTTGAGCATGTCTCTGATACGCATGGTCCGTTGGTCTAGGGGTATGATACTCGCTTTGGGTGCGAGTGGTCCCGGGTTCAAATCCCGGACGGACCCGAGTTTTTGAAGAAGTAACTTAGTGACTATTTAAATTCAACTATCTACAGGTTAGGCTTATGAGTTGAGCATGTCTCTGATACGCATGGTCCGTTGGTCTAGGAGTATGATACTCGTTTTGGGTGCGAGTGGTCCCGGGTTCAAATCCCGGACGGACCCGAGTTTCTGAAGAAATAATTTAGTGACAATTTAAATGCAACTAACTACAGGTTAGGCCTATGAAATGAGCATGTTTATGATACGCATGATCCGTTGGTCTAGGGAAATGATACTCGCTTAAGGTGGGAATAGTCCCGGTTCAAATCCCGGACGGACCTTAGTTTTTGTAGAAGTAATTTAGTGACTATTTAAATGCAAATAACTACAGGTTAGGCCTATATATTGAGCATGTTTATGATACGCATGATCCGTTGGTCTAGAAGTTTGATACTCGTTTTGGGTGCGAGTCGTCCCCTGTTCAAATCCCGGACGGACCCGAGTTTTTGAAGAAGTAACTTAGTGACTATTTAAATTCAACTGTCTACAGATTAGGCCTATGAGTTGAGCATGTCTCTGATACGCATGGTCCGTTGGTCTAGGGGTATGATACTCGCTTAGGGTGCGAGTGGTCCTTTGTTAAATTCCCGGATGGACCTGAGTTTTTGAAGAAGTAATTTAGTGACTATTTAAATGCAACTAGCTACAGGTTAGGCCTATGAGTTGAGCATGGCTCTGTTACGCATGGTCCGTTGGTCTAGTGGTATGATACTCGCTATGGTTGCGAGTGGTCCCGGGTGCAAATCCCGGACGGACCCGAGTTTTTCAAGAAGTATTTTAGTGACATTTAAATGCAACTAAATACAGGTTAGGCCTATACATTGAGCATGTTTATAATACGCATGATCCGTTGGTCTAGAGGTTTGGTACTCGCTTTGGGTGCGAGTGGTCCCCTGTTCAAATCCCGGACGGACCCGAGTTTTTGAAGAAGTAATTTAGTGACTATTTAAATTCAACTAACTACAGATTAGGCCTATGAAATGAGCATGTTTATGATACGCATAATCCGTTGGTCTAGGGATATGATACTCGCTTAAGGTGGGAATAGTCCCGGGTTCAAATCCCGGACGGACCCGAGTTTTTGAAGAAGTAATTTAGTGACTATTTAAATGCAACTAAATACAGTATAGGCCTTTGAGTTTAGCATGGCGCTGATACGCATGGTCCCTTGGTCTAGAGGTATGATACTCGTTTTGGGTGCGAGTGGTTCCGGGTTCAAATCCCGGACGGACCCGAGTTTCTGAAGAAGTAATTTAGTGACTATTTAAATTCAAGTAGCTACAGATTAGGCTTATGAGTTGAGCATGTCTCTGATACGCATGGTCCGTTGGTCTAGGGGTATGATACTCGCTTTGGGTGCGAGTGGTCCCGGGTTCAAATCCCGGACGGACCCGAGTTTTTGAAGAAGTAACTTAGTGACTATTTAAATTCAATTATCTACAGGTTAGGCTTATGAGTTGAGCATGTCTCTGTAACGCATGGTCCGTTGGTCTAGGAGTATGATACTCGTTTTGGGTGCGAGTGGTCCCGGGTTCAAATCCCGGACGGACCCGAGTTTCTGAAGAAGTAATTTAGTGTCTATTTAAATTCAACTATCTACAGGTTAGGCCTATGAGTTGAGCATGTCTCTGATACGCATGGTCTGTTGGTCTAGGGGTATGATACTCGCTTTGGGTGCGAGTGGTCCCGGGTTCAAATCCCGGACGGACCCGAGTTTTTGAAGAAGTAACTTAGTGACTATTTAAATTCAACTATCTACAGGTTAGGCTTATGAGTTGAGCATGTCTCTGATACGCATGGTCCGTTGGTCTAGGAGTATGATACTCGTTTTGGGTGCGAGTGGTCCCGGGTTCAAATCCCGGACGGACCCGAGTTTCTGAAGAAGTAATTTAGTGTCTATTTAAATTCAACTAGCTACAGGTTAGGCTTATGAGTTGAGCATGTCTCTGATACGCATGGTCCGTTGGTCTAGGGGTATGATACTCGTTTTGGGTGCGAGTGGTCCCGGGTTCAAATCCCGGATGGACCTGAGTTTTTGAAGAAGTAATTTAGTGACTATTTAAATGCAACTAGCTACAGGTTAGGCCTATGAGTTGAGCATGGCTCTGTTACGCATGGTCCGTTGGTCTAGTGGTATGATACTCGCTATGGTTGCGAGTGGTCCCGGGTGCAAATCCCGGACGGACCCGAGTTTTTCAAGAAGTATTTTAGTGACATTTAAATGCAACTAAATACAGGTTAGGCCTATATATTGAGCATGTTTATAATACGCATGATCCGTTGGTCTAGAGGTTTGGTACTCGCTTTGGGTGCGAGTGGTCCCCTGTTCAAATCCCGGACGGACCCGAGTTTTTGAAGAAGTAATTTAGTGACTATTTAAATTCAACTAACTACAGATTAGGCCTATGAAATGAGCATGTTTATGATACGCATAATCCGTTGGTCTAGGGATATGATACTCGCTTAAGGTGGGAATAGTCCCGGGTTCAAATCCCGGACGGACCCGAGTTTTTGAAGAAGTAATTTAGTGACTATTTAAATGCAACTAAATACAGTATAGGCCTTTGAGTTTAGCATGGCGCTGATACGCATGGTCCCTTGGTCTAGAGGTATGATACTCGTTTTGGGTGCGAGTGGTTCCGGGTTCAAATCCCGGACGGACCCGAGTTTCTGAAGAAGTAATTTAGTGACTATTTAAATTCAAGTAGCTACAGGTTAGGCTTATGAGTTGAGCATGTCTCTGTAACGCATGGTCCGTTGGTTTAGGAGTATGATACTCGTTTTGGGTGCGAGTGGTCCCGGGTTCAAATCCCGGACGGACCCGAGTTTCTGAAGAAGTAATTTAGTGTCTATTTAAATTCAACTATCTACAGGTTAGGCCTATGAGTTGAGCATGTCTCTGATACGCATGGTCTGTTGGTCTAGGGGTATGATACTCGCTTTGGGTGCGAGTGGTCCCGGGTTCAAATCCCGGACGGACCCGAGTTTTTGAAGAAGTAACTTAGTGACTATTTAAATTCAACTATCTACAGGTTAGGCTTATGAGTTGAGCATGTCTCTGATACGCATGGTCCGTTGGTCTAGGAGTATGATACTCGTTTTGGGTGCGAGTGGTCCCGGGTTCAAATCCCGGACGGACCCGAGTTTCTGAAGAAGTAATTTAGTGTCTATTTAAATTCAACTAGCTACAGCTTAGGCTTATGAGTTGAGCATGTCTCTGATACGCATGGTCCGTTGGTCTAGGGGTATGATACTCGTTTTGGGTGCGAGTGGTCCCGGGTTCAAATCCCGGACGGACCCGAGTTTCTGAAGAAGTAATTTAGTGTCTATTTAAATTCAACTAGCTACAGGTTAGGCTTATGAGTTGAGCATGTCTCTGATACGCATGGTCCGTTGGTCTAGGGGTATGATACTCGCTTTGTGTGCGAGTGGTCCCGGGTTCAAATCCCGGACGGACCCGAGTTTTTGAAGAAGTAACTTAGTGACTATTTAAATTCAACTATCTACAGGTTAGGCTTATGAGTTGAGCATGTCTCTGATACGCATGGTCCGTTGGTCTAGGAGTATGATACTCGTTTTGGGTGCGAGTGGTCCCGGGTTCAAATCCCGGACGGACCCGAGTTTCTGAAGAAGTAATTTAGTGTCTATTTAAATTCAACTAGCTACAGGTTAGGCTTATGAGTTGAGCATGTCTCTGATACGCATGGTCCGTTGGTCTAGGGGTATGATACTCGCTTTGTGTGCGAGTGGTCCCGGGTTCAAATCTCGGACGGACCCGAGTTTTTGAAGAAGTAATTTAGTGACTATTTAAATGCAACTAACTACTAACTACAGGTTAGGCCTATATATTGAGCATGTTTATGATACGCATGATCCGTTAGTCTAGGGGTTTGATACTCGCTTTGGGTGCGAGTCGTCCCCTCTTCAAATCCCGGACGGACCCGAGTTTCTGAAGAAGTAATTTAGTGACTATTTAAATTCAAGTAGCTACAGGTTAGGCTTATGAGTTGAGCATGTCTCTGATACGCATGGTCCGTTGGTCTAGGGGTATGATACTCGCTTTGGGTGCGAGTGGTCCCGGGTTCAAATCCCGGACGGACCCGAGTTTTTGAAGAAGTAACTTAGTGACTATTTAAATTCAACTATCTACAGGTTAGGCTTATGAGTTGAGCATGTCTCTGATACGCATGGTCCGTTGGTCTAGGAGTATGATACTCGTTTTGGGTGCGAGTGGTCCCGGGTTCAAATCCCGGACGGACCCGAGTTTCTGAAGAAGTAATTTAGTGTCTATTTAAATTCAACTAGCTACAGGTTAGGCTTATGAGTTGAGCATGTCTCTGATACGCATGGTCCGTTGGTCTAGGGGTATGATACTCGCTTTGTGTGCGAGTGGTCCCGGGTTCAAATCCCGGACGGACCCGAGTTTTTGAAGAAGTAATTTAGTGACTATTTAAATGCAACTAACTACTAACTACAGGTTAGGCCTATATATTGAGCATGTTTATGATACGCATGATCCATTAGTCTAGGGGTTTGATACTCGCTTTGGGTGCGAGTCGTCCCCTCTTCAAATCCCGGACCGACCCGAGTTTTTGAAGAAGTAGCTTAGTGATTAGTTAAATTCAACTATCTACAGGTTAGGCCTATGAGTTGAGCATGTCTCTGATACGCATGGTCTGTTGGTCTAGGGGTATGATACTCGCTTTGGGTGCGAGTCGTCCCCTCTTCAAATCCCGGACGGACCCGAGTTTCTGAAGAAGTAATTTAGTGACTATTTAAATTCAAGTAGCTACAGGTTAGGCTTATGAGTTGAGCGTGTCTCTGATACGCATGGTCCGTTGGTCTAGGGGTATGATACTCGCTTTGGGTGCGAGTGGTCCCGGGTTCAAATCCCGGACGGACCCGAGTTTTTGAAGAAGTAACTTAGTGACTATTTAAATTCAACTATCTACAGGTTAGGCTTATGAGTTGAGCATGTCTCTGATACGCATGGTCCGTTGGTCTAGGAGTATGATACTCGTTTTGGGTGCGAGTGGTCCCGGGTTCAAATCCCGGACGGACCCGAGTTTCTGAAGAAGTAATTTAGTGTCTATTTAAATTCAACTAGCTACAGGTTAGGCTTATGAGTTGAGCATGTCTCTGATACGCATGGTCCGTTGGTCTAGGGGTATGATACTCGCTTTGTGTGCGAGTGGTCCCGGGTTCAAATCCCGGACGGACCCGAGTTTTTGAAGAAGTAATTTAGTGACTATTTAAATGCAACTAACTACTAACTACAGGTTAGGCCTATATATTGAGCATGTTTATGATACGCATGATCCATTAGTCTAGGGGTTTGATACTCGCTTTGGGTGCGAGTCGTCCCCTCTTCAAATCCCGGACCGACCCGAGTTTTTGAAGAAGTAGCTTAGTGATTAGTTAAATTCAACTATCTACAGGTTAGGCCTATGAGTTGAGCATGTCTCTGATACGCATGGTCTGTTGGTCTAGGGGTATGATACTCGCTTTGGGTGCGAGTGGTCCCGGGTTCAAATCCCGGACGGACCCGAGTTTTTGAAGAAGTAACTTAGTGACTATTTAAATTCAACTATCTACAGGTTAGGCTTATGAGTTGAGCATGTCTCTGATACGCATGGTCCGTTGGTCTAGGAGTATGATACTCGCTTTGGGTGCGAGTGGTCCCGGGTTAAAATCCCGGACGGACGCGAGTTTTTGAAGAAGTAATTTAGTGACAATTTAAATGCAACTAACTACAGGTTAGGCCTATGAAATGAGCATGTTTATGATACGCATGATCCGTTGGTCTAGGGAAATGATACTCGCTTAAGGTGGGAATAGTCCCGGTTCAAATCCCGGACGGACCTTAGTTTTTGTAGAAGTAATTTAGTGACTATTTAAATGCAAATAACTACAGGTTAGGCCTATATATTGAGCATGTTTATGATACGCATGATCCGTAGGTCTAGAAGTTTGATACTCGTTTTGGGTGCGAGTCGTCCCCTGTTCAAATCCCGGACGGACCCGAGTTTTTGAAGAAGTAACTTAGTGACTATTTAAATTCAACTATCTACAGGTTAGGCTTATGAGTTGAGCATGTCTCTGATACGCATGGTCCGTTGGTCTAGGAGTATGATACTCGTTTTGGGTGCGAGTGGTCCCGGGTTAAAATCCCGGACGGACCCGAGTTTCTAAGGAAGTAATTTAGTGTCTATTTAAATTCAACTAGCTACAGGTTAGGCTTATGAGTTGAGCATGTCTCTGATACGCATGGTCCGTTGGTCTAGGGGTATGATACTCGCTTTGTGTGCGAGTGGTCCCGGGTTCAAATCCCGGACGGG
This sequence comes from Phalangium opilio, assembly GCF_054372755.1. Lineage (NCBI taxonomy): Eukaryota > Metazoa > Arthropoda > Arachnida > Opiliones > Phalangiidae > Phalangium > Phalangium opilio. The sequence continues at coordinate 2,210,155 of NW_028324241.1, forward strand.
CCTGAGTTCTTGAAGAAGTAATTTAGTGTAGGGCTGTTCGATACTACTCGATGCCAACTTGGTATTGAGTACTTAAGTCTTTCGATACCGGTATCGAGTACCGTTTTTGGGATCCGATACTGGTATCGAGTACTTTCGAAAAATCCGAAGCATCGAGTACTTTACCCCCCTATCCCCTGGAATCGAAGGAACGTTTCTATTTGAAACTTGCGGCCAATCATTTGCTTTATATTTTAACACGTGAATGTTTCCCTCGTCGACATAGTTTAGTCTCTATACTCCATCCCTAGACCTAGAGTAGACTGACGTCAGACGTAGCTTCTTCAACCATAGCCCATTCGATCGACACAAGCTGCTAGTGCTATAGAATCCCGTTCAAAGAATTGGATTTACATATATAAGCGCGACTTTTGAAGAAAATTCGGAGTAACCGAAAATTAATATTAAGTTTTATAGGAGGAGGTATGTTTTTTGGCCAGTTCCTTCGTCCTATTGATACAAATGACCTGAAATTTAACTTAGACGCGTTTCGACGTGTTTTATTATACTTAAAAGAATTTAAATACGCAAAATCTATCATAGGTGGCGCTTTAAAAAAAAGTACTCGATACTTTGGGTATCGAGTATTTTTTTCACCGATACCGATACCCGGTATCGAGTACAATATTCAGTACTCGATACCGGTATCGATACCAAAAATCTTCGATACTCCCAGCCCTAATTTAGTGACTATTTAAATGCAACTAACTACAGGTTAGGCCTATATATTGAGCATGTTTATTATACGCATGATCCGTTGGTCTAGGGGTTTGATACTCGCTTTGGGTGCGAGTCGTCCCCTGTTCAAATCCCGGACCGACCCGAGTTTTTGAAGAATAAACTTAGAGATTATTTAAATTCAACTATCTACAGGTTAGGCCTATGAGTTGAGCATGTCACTGATACGCATGGTCCGTTGGTCTAGGGGTATTATACTCGCTTAGGGTGCGAGTGGTCCCGGGTTCAAATCCCGGACGGACCCGAGTTTTGAAGAAGTAACTTAGTGACTTCTTAAATTCAACTATCTACAGGTTAGGCCTATGAGTTGAGCATGTCTCGGATACACATGGGCCGTTGGTCTAGGGGTATGATACTCGCTTAGGGTGCGAGTGGTCCCGGGTTCAAATCCTGGACGGACCCGAGTTTTTCAAGAAGTAATTTAGTGGTTATTTAAATGCAACTAACTACAGGTTAGGCCTATGAAATGAGCATGTTTATGATCCGTTGGTCTAGGGATATGATACTCGCTTAAGGTGGGAATAGTCCCGGGTTCAAATCCCGGACGGACCCGAGTTTTTCAAGAAGTAATTTAGTGACTATTTAAATGCAACTAACTACAGGTTAGGCCTATATATTGAGCATGTTTATGATACGCATGATCCGTTGGTCTAGGGGTTTGATACTCGTTTTGGGTGCGAGTCGTCCCCTGTTAAAATCCCGGACCGACCCGAGTTTTTGAAGAAGTAGCTTAGTGATTATTTAAATTCAACTATCTACAGGTTAGGCCTATGAGTTGAGCATGTCTCTGACACGCATGGTCCGTTGGTCTAGGGGTTTGATACTCGCTTTGGGTGCGAGTCGTCCCCTGTTCAAATCCCGGACGGACCCGAGTTTTTGAAGAAGTAATTTAGTGACTATTTAAATTCAACTAGCTACAGGTTAGGCTTATGAGTTGAGCATGTCTCTGATACGCATGATCCGTTGGTCTAGAGGTTTGGTACTCGCTTTGGGTGCGAGTGGTCCCCTGTTCAAATCCCGGACGGACCCGAGTTTTTGAAGAAGTAATTTAGTGACAATTTAAATTCAACTAACTACAGATTAGGCCTATGAAATGAGCATGTTTATGATACGCATAATCCGTTGGTCTAGGGATATGATACTCGCTTAAGGTGGGAATAGTCCCTGGTTCAAATCCCGGACGGACCCGAGTTTTTGAAGAAGTAATTTAGTGACTATTTAAATGCAACTAAATACAGTATAGGCCTTTGAGTTTAGCATGGCGCTGATACGCATGGTCCCTTGGTCTAGAGGTATGATACTCGCTTTGTGTGCGAGTGGTCCCGGGTTCAAATCCCGGACGGACCCGAGTTTTTGAAGAAGTAATTTAGTGACTATTTAAATGCAACTAACTACTAACTACAGGTTAGGCCTATATATTGAGCATGTTTATGATACGCATGATCCGTTAGTCTAGGGGTTTGATACTCGCTTTGGGTGCGAGTCGTCCCCTCTTCAAATCCCGGACCGACCCGAGTTTTTGAAGAAGTAGCTTAGTGATTAGTTAAATTCAAGTATCTAAAGGTTAGGCCTATGAGTTGAGCATGTCTCTGATACGCATGGTCTGTTGGTCTAGGGGTATGATACTCGCTTTGGGTGCGAGTGGTCCCGGGTTCAAATCCCGGACGGACCCGAGTTTTTGAAGAAGTAACTTAGTGACTATTTAAATTCAACTATCTACAGGTTAGGCTTATGAGTTGAGCATGTCTCTGATACGCATGGTCCGTTGGTCTAGGAGTATGATACTCGCTTTGGGTGCGAGTGGTCCCGGGTTAATATCCCGGACGGACGCGAGTTTTTGAAGAAGTAATTTAGTGACAATTTAAATGCAACTAACTACAGGTTAGGCCTATGAAATGAGCATGTTTATGATACGCATGATCCGTTGATCTAGGGAAATGATACTCGCTTAAGGTGGGAATAGTCCCGGTTCAAATCCCGGACGGACCTTAGTTTTTGTAGAAGTAATTTAGTGACTATTTAAATGCAAATAACTACAGGTTAGGCCTATATATTGAGCATGTTTATGATACGCATGATCCGTTGGTCTAGAAGTTTGATACTCGTTTTGGGTGCGAGTCGTCCCCTGTTCAAATCCCGGACGGACCCGAGTTTTTGAAGAAGTAACTTAGTGACTATTTAAATTCAACTGTCTACAGATTAGGCCTATGAGTTGAGCATGTCTCTGATACGCATGGTCCGTTGGTCTAGGGGTATGATACTCGCTTTGGGTGCGAGTGGTCCCGGGTTCAAATCCCGGACGAACCCGAGTTTTTCATGAAGTATTTTAGTGACATTTAAATGCAAATAAATACAGGTTAGGCCTATGAGTTGAGCATGGCTCTGATACGCATGGTCCGTTGGTCTAGGGGTATGATACTCGCTTAGGGTGCGAGTGGTCCTTTGTTAAATTCCCGGACGGACCTGAGTTTTTGAAGAAGTAATTTAGTGACTATTTAAATGCAACTAGCTACAGGTTAGGCCTATATATTGAGCATGTTTATAATACGCATGATCCGTTGGTCTAGAAGTTTGATACTCGTTTTGGGTGCGAGTCGTCCCCTGTTCAAATCCCGGACGGACCCGAGTTTTTGAAGAAGTAACTTAGTGACTATTTAAATTCAACTGTCTACAGATTAGGCCTATGAGTTGAGCATGGCTCTGTTACGCATGGTCCGTTGGTCTAGTGGTATGATACTCGCTATGGTTGCGAGTGGTCCCGGGTGCAAATCCCGGACGGACCCGAGTTTTTCAAGAAGTATTTTAGTGACATTTAAATGCAACTAAATACAGGTTAGGCCTATATATTGAGCATGTTTATAATACGCATGATCCGTTGGTCTAGAGGTTTGGTACTCGCTTTGGGTGCGAGTGGTCCCCTGTTCAAATCCCGGACGGACCCGAGTTTTTGAAGAAGTAATTTAGTGACTATTTAAATTCAACTAACTACTGATTAGGCCTATGAAATGAGCATGTTTATGATACGCATAATCCGTTGGTCTAGGGATATGATACTCGCTTAAGGTGGGAATAGTCCCGGGTTCAATTCCCGGACGGACCCGAGTTTTTGAAGAAGTAATTTAGTGACTATTTAAATGCAACTAAATACAGTATAGGCCTTTGAGTTTAGCATGGCGCTGATACGCATGGTCCCTTGGTCTAGAGGTATGATACTCGCTTTGTGTGCGAGTGGTCCCGGGTTCAAATCCCGGACGGACCCGAGTTTTTGAAGAAGTAATTTAGTGACTATTTAAATGCAACTAACTACTAACTACAGGTTAGGCCTATATATTGAGCATGTTTATGATACGCATGATCCGTTAGTCTAGGGGTTTGATACTCGCTTTGGGTGCGAGTCGTCCCCTCTTCAAATCCCGGACCGACCCGAGTTTTTGAAGAAGAAGCTTAGTGATTAGTTAAATTCAACTATCTACAGGTTAGGCCTATGAGTTGAGCATGTCTCTGATACGCATGGTCTGTTGGTCTAGGGGTATGATACTCGCTTTGGATGCGAGTGGTCCCGGGTTCAAATCCCGGACGGACCCGACTTTTTGAAGAAGTAACTTAGTGACTATTTAAATTCAACTATCTACAGGTTAGGCTTATGAGTTGAGCATGTCTCTGATACGCATGGTCCGTTGGTCTAGGAGTATGATACTCGTTTTGGGTGCGAGTGGTTCCGGGTTCAAATCCCGGACGGACCCGAGTTTCTGAAGAAGTAATTTAGTGACTATTTAAATTCAAGTAGCTACAAGTTAGGCTTATGAGTTGAGCATGTCTCTGATACGCATGGTCCGTTGGTCTAGGGGAATGATACTCGCTTTGGGTGCGAGTGGTCCCGGGTTCAAATCACGGACGGACCCGAGTTTTTGAAGAAGTAACTTAGTGACTATTTAAATTCAACTATCTACAGGTTAGGCTTATGAGTTGAGCATGTCTCTGATACGCATGGTCCGTTGGTCTAGGAGTATGATACTCGTTTTGGGTGCGAGTGGTCCCGGGTTCAAATCCCGGACGGACCCGAGTTTCTGAAGAAGTAATTTAGTGTCTATTTAAATTCAACTAGCTACAGGTTAGGCTTATGAGTTGAGCATGTCTCTGATACGCATGGTCCGTTGGTCTAGGGGTATGATACTCGCTTTGTGTGCGAGTGGTCCCGGTTTCAAATCCCGGACGGGCCCGAGTTTTTGAAGAAGTAATTTAGTGTAGGGCTGTTCGATACTACTCGATGCCAACTTGGTATTGAGTACTTAAGTCTTTCGATACCGGTATCGAGTACCGTTTTTGGGATCCGATACTGGTATCGAGTACTTTCGAAAAATCCGAAGCATCGAGTACTTTATCCCCCTATCTTTTCCCCCTGGAATCGAAGGAACGTTTCTATTTGAAACTTGCGGCCAATCATTTGCTTTATATTTTAACACGTGAATGTTTCCCTCGTCGACATAGTTTAGTCTCTATACTCCATCCCTAGACCTAGAGTAGACTGACGTCAGACGTAGCTTCTTCAACCATAGCCCATTCGATCGACACAAGCTGCTAGTGCTATAGAATCCCGTTCAAAGAATTGGATTTACATATATAAGCGCGACTTTTGAAGAAAATTCGGAGTAACCGAAAATTAATATTAAGTTTTATAGGAGGAGGTATGTTTTTTGGCCAGTTCCTTCGTCCTATTGATACAAATGACCTGAAATTTAACTAAGACGCGTTTCGACGTGTTTTATTATACTTAAAAGAATTTAAATACGCAAAATCTATCATAGGTGGCGCTTTAAAAAAAAGTACTCGATACTTTGGGTATCGAGTATTTTTTTCACCGATACCGATACCCGGTATCGAGTACAATATTCAGTACTCGATACCGGTATCGATATCAAAAATCTTCGATACTCCCAGCCCTAATTTAGTGACTATTTAAATGCAACTAACTACAGGTTAGGCCTATATATTGAGCATGTTTATTATACGCATGATCCGTTGGTCTAGGGGTTTGATACTCGCTTTGGGTGCGAGTCGTCCCCTGTTCAAATCCCGGACGGACCCGAGTTTTTGAAGAAGTAATTTAGTGACTATTTAAATTCAACTAGCTACAGGTTAGGCTTATGAGTTGAGCATGTCTCTGATACGCATGGTCAGTTGCTCTAGGGGTATGATACTCGCTTTGTGTGCGAGTGGTCACGGGTTCAAAACCCGGACGGGCCCTAGTTTTTGAAGAAGTAATTTAGTGACTATTTAAATGCAACTAACTACAGGTTAGGCCTATATATTGAGCATGTTTATGATACGCATGATCCGTTGGTCTAGGGGTTTGATACTCGCTTTGGGTGCGAGTCGTCCCCTGTTCAAATCCCGGACCGACCATAGTTTTTGAAGATGGAAGCTTAGTGATTATTTAAATTCAACTATCTACAGGTTAGGCCTATGAGTTGAGCATGTCTGTGATACGCATGGTCCGTTGGTCTAGGGGTATGATACTCGCTTACGGTGCGAGTGGTCCCGGGTTCAAATCCAGGACGGACCCGAGTTTTTCAAGAAGTAATTTAGTGGTTATTTAAATGAAACTAGGTACAGGTTAGGCCTAAGAGTTTAGCATGGCTCTGATACGCATGATCCCTTGGTCTAGGGGTATGATACTCGCTTTGGGTGCGAGTGGTCCCGGGTTAAAATCCCGGACGGACCCGAGTTTTTGAAGAAGTAATTTAGTGACTATTTAAATGCAACTAACTACAGGTTAGGCCTATGAAATGAGCATGTTTATGATACGCATGATCCGTTGGTCTAGGGGTTTGATACTCGTTTTGGGTGCGAGTCGTCCCCTGTTAAAATCCCGGACCGACCCGAGTTTTTGAAGAAGTAATTTAGTGACTATTTAAATTCAACTAGCTACAGGTTAGGCTTATGAGTTGAGCATGTCTCTGATATGCATGGTCCGTTGGTCTAGGGGTATGGTACTCGCTTTGTGTGCGAGTGGTCCAGGTTTAAATCCCGGACGAGCCCGAGTTTTTGAAGAAGTAATATAGTGACTATTTAAATGCAACTAACTACAGGTTAGGCCTATATATTGAGCATGTTTATGATACGCATGATCCGTTGGTCTAGGGGTTTGATACTCGCTTTGGGTGCGAGTCGTCCCCTGTTCAAATCCCGGACCGACCCGAGTTTTTGAAGAATAAACTTAGAGATTATTTAAATTCAACTATCTACAGGTTAGGCCTATGAGTTGAGCATGTCACTGATACGCATGGTCCGTTGGTCTAGGGGTATTATACTCGCTTAGGGTGCGAGTGGTCCCGGGTTCAAATCCCGGACGGACCCGAGTTTTGAAGAAGTAACTTAGTGACTATTTAAATTCAACTATCTACAGGTTAGGCCTATGAGTTGAGCATGTCTCGGATACACATGGGCCGTTGGTCTAGGGGTATGATACTCGCTTAGGGTGCGAGTGGTCCCGGGTTCAAATCCCGGACGGACCCGAGTTTTTCAAGAAGTAATTTAGTGGTTATTTAAATGCAACTAACTACAGGTTAGGCCTATATATTGAGCATGTTTATGATACGCATGATCCGTTGGTCTTGGGGTTTGATACTCGTTTTGGGTGCGAGTCGTCCCCTGTTAAAATCCCGGACCGACCCGAGTTTTTGAAGAAGTAGCTTAGTGATTATTTAAATTCAACTATCTACTGGTTAGGCCTATAAGTTGAGCATGTCTCTGACACGCATGGTCCGTTGGTCTAGGGGTTTGATACTCGCTTAAGGTGGGAATAGTCCCGGGTTCAAATCCCGGACGGACCCGAGTTTTTGAAGAAGTAATTTAGTGACTATTTAAATGCAACTAACTACAGGTTAGGCCTATGAAATGAGCATGTTTATGATACGCATGATCCGTTGGTCTAGGGATATGATACTCGCTTAAGGTGGGCATAGTCCCGGGTTCAAATCCCGGACGGACCCGAGTTTTTGAAGAAGTAATTTAGTGACTATTTAAATGCAACTAACTACAGGTTAGGCCTATGAAATGAGCATGTTTATGATACGCATGATCCGGGGGTCTAGGGATATGATACTCGCTTAAGGTGGGAATAGTCCCGGGTTCAAATCCCGGACGGACCCGAGTTTTTGAAGAAGTAGCTTAGTGATTATTCAAATTAAACTATCTACAGATTAGGCCTATGAGTTGAGCATGTCTCTGTTACGCATGGTCCGTTGGTCTAGGGGTATGATACTCGCTTAGGGTGCGAGTCGTCCCCTGTTCAAATCCCGGACCGACCCGAGTTTTTGAAGAAGTACCTTAGTGATTATTTAAATTCAACTATCTACAGGTTAGGCCTATGAGTTGAGCATGTCTGTGATACGCATGGTCCGTTGGTCTAGGGGTATTATACTCGCTTACGGTGCGAGTGGTCCCGGGTTCAAATCCCGGACGGACCCGAGTTTTTCAAGAAGTAATTTAGTGGTTATTTAAATGCAACTAGGTACAGGTTAGGCCTAAGAGTTTAGCATGGCTCTGATACGCATGATCCCTTGGTCTAGGGGTATGATACTCGCTTTGGGTGCGAGTGGTCCCGGGTTAAAATCCCGGACGGACGCGAGTTTTTGAAGAAGTAATTTAGTGACTATTTAAATGCAACTAACTACAGGTTAGGCCTATGAAATGAGCATGTTTATGATACGCATGATCCGTTGGTCTAGGGATATGATACTCGCTTAAGGTGGGAATAGTCCCGGGTTCAAATCCCGGACGGACACGAGTTTTTGAAGAAGTAATTTAGTGACTATTTAAATGCAACTAACTACAGGTTAGGCCTATGAAATGAGCATGTTTATGATACGCATGATCCGTTGGTCTAGGGATATGATACTCGCTTAAGGTGTGAATAGTCCCGGGTTCAAATCCCGGACGGACCCGAGTTTTTCAAGAAGTAATTTAGTGACTATTTAAATGCAACTAACTACAGGTTAGGCCTATGAAATGAGCATGTTTATGATACGCATGATCCGGTGGTCTTGGGGTTTGATACTCGTTTTGGGTGCGAGTCGTCCCCTGTTAAAATCCCGGACCGACCCGAGTTTTTGAAGAAGTAGCTTAGTGATTATTTAAATTCAACTATCTACTGGTTAGGCCTATAAGTTGAGCATGTCTCTGACACGCATGGTCCGTTGGTCTAGGGGTATGATACTCGCTTTGTGTGCGAGTGGTCCCGAGTTCAAATCCCGGACGGGGCCGAGTTTTTGAAGAAGTAATTTAGTGACAATTTAAATGCAACTAACTACAGGTTAGGCCTATATATTGAGCATGTTTATGATACGCATGATCCGTTGGTCTAGGGGTTTGATACTCGCTTTGGGTGCGAGTCGTCCCCTGTTCAAATCCCGGACCGACCCGAGTTTTTGAAGAAGTAGCTTAGTGATTATTTAAATTCAACTATCTACTGGTTAGGCCTATGAGTTGAGCATGTCTCTGACACGCATGGTCCGTTGGTCTAGGGGTTTGATACTCGCTTTGGGTGCGAGTCGTCCCCTGTTCAAATCCCGGACGGACCCGAGTTTTTGAAGAAGTAATTTAGTGACTATTTAAATTCAACTAGCTACAGGTTAGGCTTATGAGTTGAGCATGTCTCTGATACGCATGGTCCGTTGGTCTAGGGGTATGATACTCGCTTTGTGTGCGAGTGGTCCCGAGTTCAAATCCCGGACGGGGCCGAGTTTTTGAAGAAGTAATTTAGTGACAATTTAAATGCAACTAACTACAGGTTAGGCCTATATATTGAGCATGTTTATGATACGCATGATCCATTGGTCTAGGGGTTTGATACTCGCTTTGGGTGCGAGTCGTCCCCTGTTCAAATCCCGGACCGACCCGAGTTTTTGAAGAAGTAGCTTAGTGATTATTTAAATTCAACTATCTACAGGTTAGGCCTTTGAGTTGAGCATGTCTCTTATACGCATGGTCCGTTGGTCTAGGGGTTTGATACTCGCTTTGGGTGCGAGTCGTCCCCTGTTCAAATACCGGACGGACCCGAGTTTTTCAAGAAGTAATTTAGTGGTTATTTAAATGCAACTAGGTACAGGTTTGGCCTAAGAGTTTAGCTTGGCTCTGATACGCATGATCCCTTGGTCTAGGGGTATGATACTCGCTTTGGGTGCGAGTGGTCCCGGGTTAAAATCCCGGACGGACGCGAGTTTTTGAAGAAGTAATTTAGTGACTATTTAAATGCAACTAACTACAGGTTAGGCCTATGAAATGAGCATGTTTATGATACGCATGATCCGTTGGTCTAGGGATATGATACTCGCTTAAGGTGGGCATAGTCCCGGGTTCAAATCCCGGACGGACCCGAGTTTTTGAAGAAGTAATTTAGTGACTATTTAAATGCAACTAACTACAGGTTAGGCCTATGAAATGAGCATGTTTATGATACGCATGATCCGGTGGTCTAGGGATATGATACTCGCTTAAGGTGGGAATAGTCCCGGGTTCAAATCCCGGACGGACCCGAGTTTTTGAAGAAGTAGCTTAGTGATTATTCAAATTAAACTATCTACAGATTAGGCCTATGAGTTGAGCATGTCTCTGATACGCATGGTCCGTTGGTCTAGGGGTATGATACTCGCTTAGGGTGCGAGTCGTCCCCTGTTCAAATCCCGGACCGACCCGAGTTTTTGAAGAAGTACCTTAGTGATTATTTAAATTCAACTATCTACAGGTTAGGCCTATGAGTTGAGCATGTCTGTGATACGCATGGTCCGTTGGTCTAGGGGTATGATACTCGCTTACGGTGCGAGTGGTCCCGGGTTCAAATTCCGGACGGACCCGAGTTTTTCAAGAAGTAATTTAGTGGTTATTTAAATGCAACTAGGTACAGGTTAGGCCTAAGAGTTTAGCATGGCTCTGATACGCATGATCCCTTGGTCTAGGGGTATGATACTCGCTTTGGGTGCGAGTGGTCCCGGGTTAAAATCCCGGACGGACGCGAGTTTTTGAAGAAGTAATTTAGTGACTATTTAAATGCAAATAACTACAGGTTAGGCCTATGAAATGAGCATGTTTATGATACGCATGATCCGTTGGTCTAGGGATATGATACTCGCTTAAGGTGGGAATAGTCCCGGGTTCAAATCCCGGACGGACCCGAGTTTTTGAAGAAGTAATTTAGTGACTATTTAAATGCAACTAACTACAGGTTAGGCCTATGAAATGAGCATGTTTATGATACGCATGATCCGTTGGTCTAAGGATATGATACTCGCTTAAGGTGTGAATAGTCCTGGGTTCAAATCCCGGACGGACCCGAGTTTTTCAAGAAGTAACTTAGTGACTATTTAAATTCAACTATCTACAGGTTAGGCCTATGAGTTGAGCATGTCTCAGATACGCATGGTCCGTTGGTCTAGGGGTATGATACTCGCTTTGGGTGCGAGTGGTCCCGGGTTCAAATCCCGGACGGACCCGAGTTTCGAACAAGTAATTTAGTGACTATTTAAATGCAACTAACTACAGGTTAGGCCTATGAGTTGAGCATGGCTCTGATACGCATGGTCCGTGGGTCTAGGGGTATGATACTCGCTTTAGGTGCGCGTGGTCCCGGGTTCAAATCCCGGACGGACCCGAGTTTCGAACAAGTAATTTAGTGACTATTTAAATGCAACTAACTACAGGTTAGGCCTATGAGTTGAGCATGGCTCTGATACGCATGGTCCGTTGGTCTAGGGGTATGATACTCGCTTTGGGTGCGAGTGGTCCCCTGTTCAAATCCCTAACGGGCCCGAGTTTTTGAACAAGTAATTTAGTGACTATTTAAATGCAACTAACTACAGGTTAGGCCTATGAGTTGAGCATGTCCCTGATACGCATGGTCCGTTGGTCTAGGGGTGTGATACTCGCTTTGGGTGCGAGTGGTCCCGTGTTCAAATCCCGGACGGACCCGAGTTTTTGAAGATGTAACTTAGTGACTATTTAAATTCAACTATCTACAGGTTAGGCCTATGAGTATAGCATGTCTCTGATACGCATGGGCCGTTGGTCTAGGGGTATGATACTCGCTTTGGGTGCGAGTGGTCCCGTGTTCAAATCCCGGACGGACCCGAGTTTTTGAAGAAGTAATTTAGTGACTATTTAAATGCAACTAACTACAGGTTAGGCCTATGAGTTGAGCATGTCTTTGAGACGCATGGTCCGTGGGTCTAGGGGTATGATACTCGCTTTGGATGCGCGTGGTCCCGGGTTCAAATCCCGGACGGACCCGAGTTTCGAACAAGTAATTTAGTGACTATTTAAAAGCAACTAACTACAGGTTAGGCCTATGAGTTGAGCATGTCTCTGATAAGCATGGTCCGTTGGTCTAGGGGTATGATACTCGCATTGGGTGCGAGTGGTCCCGGGTTCAAATCCCGGACGGACCCTAGTTTTTGAAGATGTAACTTAGTGACTATTTAAATTCAACTATCTACAAGTTAGATCTATGAGTTGAGCATGTCTCTGATACGCATGGTCCGTTGGTCTAGGGGTGTGATACTCGCTTAGGGTGCGAGTAGGCCCGGGTTCAAATCCCGGACGGACCCGAGTTTTTCAAGAAGTAATTTAGTGACTATTTAAATTCATCTAGCTACAGGTAAGGCCTATGAGTTGAGCATGTATCTGATACGCATGGTCCGTTGGTCTAGGGGTATGATACTCGCTTTGGGTACGAGTGGTCCTATGTTCAAATCCCGGACGGACCCGAGTTTCGAACAAGTAATTTAGTGACTATTTAAATGCAACTAACTACAGGTTAGGCCTATGAGTTGAGCATGGCTCTGATACGCATGGTCCGTTGGTCTAGGGGTATGATACTCGCTTTGGGTGCGAGTGGTCCCGGGTTCAAATCCCGGACGGACCCGAGTTTCGGACAAGTAATTTAGTGACTATTTAAATGCAACTAACTACAGGTTAGGCCTATGAGTTGAGCATGTCTCTGAGACGCATGGTCCGTGGGTCTAGGGGTATGATACTCGCTTTGGGTGCGCGTGGTCCCGGGTTCAAATCCCGGACGGACCCGAGTTTCGAACAAGTAATTTAGTGACTATTTAAATGCAACTAACTACAGGTTAGGCCTATGAGTTGAGCATGTCTCTGATAAGCATGGTCCGTTGGTTTAGGGGTATGATACTCGCATTGGGTGCGAGTGGTCCCGGGTTCAAATCCCGGACGGACCCTAGTTTTTGAAGATGTAACTTAGTGACTATTTAAATTCAACTATCTACAAGTTAGATCTATGAGTTGAGCATGTCTCTGATACGCATGGTCCGTTGGTCTAGGGGTGTGATACTCGCTTAGGGTGCGAGTAGGCCCGGGTTCAAATCCCGGACGGACCCGAGTTTTTCAAGAAGTAATTTAGTGACTATTGAAATGCAACTAACTACAGGTTAGGCCTATGAGTTGAGCATGTCCCTGATACGCATGGTCCGTTGGTCTAGGGGTGTGATACTCGCTTTGGGTGCGAGTGGTCCCGTGTTCAAATCCCGGACGGACCCGAGTTTTTGAAGATGTAACTTAGTGACTATTTAAATTCAACTATCTACAGGTTAGGCCTATGAGTATAGCATGTCTCTGATACGCATGGGCCGTTGGTCTAGGGGTATGATACTCGCTTTGGGTACGAGTGGTCCCCTGTTCAAATCCCGGACGGACCCGAGTTTTTGAAGAAGTAACTTAGTGACTATTTAAATTCAACTATCTACAGGTTAGGCCTATGAGTTGAGCATGTCCCAGATACGCATGGTCCGTTGGTCTAGGGGTATGATACTCGCTTTGGGTGCGAGTGGTCCTGTTAAAATCCCGGACCGACCCGAGTTTTTGAAGAAGTAGCTTAGTGATTATTTAAATTCAACTATCTACAGCTTAGGCCTATGAGTTGAGCATGTCTCTGACACGCATGGTCCGTTGGTCTAGGGGTTTGATACTCGCTTTGGGTGCGAGTCGTCCCCTGTTCAAATCCCGGACGGACCCGAGTTTTTGAAGAAGTAATTTAGTGACTATTTAAATTCAACTAGCTACAGGTTAGGCTTATGAGTTGAGCATGTCTCTGATACGCATGGTCAGTTGGTCTAGGGGTATGATACTCGCTTTGTGTGCGAGTGGTCACGGGTTCAAAACCCGGACGGGCCCTAGTTTTCGAACAAGTAATTTAGTGACTATTTAAATGCAACTAACTACAGGTTAGGCCTATGAGTTGAGCATGGCTCTGATACGCATGGTCCGTTGGTCTAGGGGTATGATACTCGCTTTGGGTGCGAGTGGTCCCGGGTTCAAATCCCGGACGGACCCGAGTTTCGGACAAGTAATTTAGTGACTATTTAAATGCAACTAACTACAGGTTAGGCCTATGAGTTGAGCATGTCTCTGAGACGCATGGTCCGTGGGTCTAGGGGTATGATACTCGCTTTGGGTGCGCGTGGTCCCGGGTTCAAATCCCGGACGGCCCCGAGTTTCGAACAAGTAATTTAGTGACTATTTAAATGCAACTAACTACAGGTTAGGCCTATGAGTTGAGCATGTCTCTGATAAGCATGGTCCGTTGGTTTAGGGGTATGATACTCGCATTGGGTGCGAGTGGTCCCGGGTTCAAATCCCGGACGGACCCTAGTTTTTGAAGATGTAACTTAGTGACTATCTAAATTCAACTATCTACAAGTTAGATCTATGAGTTGAGCATGTCTCTGATACGCATGGTCCGTTGGTCTAGGGGTGTGATACTCGCTTAGGATGCGAGTAGGCCCGGCTTCAAATCCCGGACGGACCCGAGTTTTTCAAGAAGTAATTTAGTGACTATTTAAATTCAACTAGCTACAGGTTAGGCTTATGAGTTGAGCATGTCTCTGATACGCATGGTCAGTTGGTCTAGGGGTATGATACTCGCTTTGTGTGCGAGTGGTCACGGGTTCAAAACCCGGACGGGCCCTAGTTTTCGAACAAGTAATTTAGTGACTATTTAAATGCAACTAACTACAGGTTAGGCCTATGAGTTGAGCATGGCTCTGATACGCATGGTCCGTTGGTCTAGGGGTATGATACTCGCTTTGGGTGCGAGTGGTCCCGGGTTCAAATCCCGGACGGACCCGAGTTTCGGACAAGTAATTTAGTGACTATTTAAATGCAACTAACTACAGGTTAGGCCTATGAGTTGAGCATGTCTCTGAGACGCATGGTCCGTGGGTCTAGGGGTATGATACTCGCTTTGGGTGCGCGTGGTCCCGGGTTCAAATCCCGGACGGCCCCGAGTTTCGAACAAGTAATTTAGTGACTATTTAAATGCAACTAACTACAGGTTAGGCCTATGAGTTGAGCATGTCTCTGATAAGCATGGTCCGTTGGTTTAGGGGTATGATACTCGCATTGGGTGCGAGTGGTCCCGCGTTCAAATCCCGGACGGACCCTAGTTTTTGAAGATGTAACTTAGTGACTATCTAAATTCAACTATCTACAAGTTAGATCTATGAGTTGAGCATGTCTCTGATACGCATGGTCCGTTGGTCTAGGGGTGTGATACTCGCTTAGGATGCGAGTAGGCCCGGCTTCAAATCCCGGACGGACCCGAGTTTTTCAAGAAGTAATTTAGTGACTATTTAAATTCAACTAGCTACAGGTTAGGCCTATGAGTTGAGCATGTATCTGATACGCATGGTCCGTTGGTCTAGGGGTATGATACTCGCTTTGGGTACGAGTGGTCCTATGTTCAAATCCCGGACGGACCCGAGTTTCGAACAAGTAATTTAGTGACTATTTAAATGCAACTAACTACAGGTTAGGCCTATGAGTTGAGCATGGCTCTGATACGCATGGTCCGTTGGTCTAGGGGTATGATACTCGCTTTGGGTACGAGTGGTTCCCTGTTCAAATCCCGGACGGACCCGAATTTTTTACGAAGTAACTTAGTGACTATTTAAATTCAACTATCTACAGGTTAGGCCTATGAGTTGAGCATGTCTCAGATACGCATGGTCCGTTGGTCTAGGGGTATGATACTAGCTTTGGGTGCGAGTGGTCCCGGGTTCAAATCCCGGACGGACCCGAGTTTCGGACAAGTAATTTAGTGACTATTTAAATGCAACTAACTACAGGTTATTCCTATGAGTTGAGCATTTCTCTGAGACGCATGGTCCGTGGGTCTAGGGGTATGATACTCGCTTTGGGTGCGCGTGGTCCCGGGTTCAAATCCCGGACGGACCCGAGTTTCGAACAAGTAATTTAGTGACTATTTAAATGCCTCTAACTACAGGTTAGGCCTATGAGTTGAGAATGTCTCTGATACGCATGGTCCGTTGGTCTAGGGGTATGATACTCGCTTTTAGTGTAGGGCTGTTCGATACTACTCGATGCCAACTTGGTATTGAGTACTTAAGTCTTTCGATACCGGTATCGAGTACCGTTTTTGGGATCCGATACTGGTATCGAGTACTTTCAAAAAATCCGAAGCATCGAGTACTTTATCCCCCTATCTTTTCCCCCTGGAATCGAAGGAACGTTTCTATTTGAAACTTGCGGCCAATCATTTGCTTTATATTTTAACACGTGAATGTTTCCCTCGTCGACATAGTTTAGTCTCTATACTCCATCCCTAGACCTAGAGTAGACTGACGTCAGACGTAGCTTCTTCAACCATAGCCCATTCGATCGACACAAGCTGCTAGTGCTATAGAATCCCGTTCAAAGAATTGGATTTACATATATAAGCGCGACTTTTGAAGAAAATTCGGAGTAACCGAAAATTAATATTAAGTTTTATAGGAGGAGGTATGTTTTTTGGCCAGTTCCTTCGTCCTATTGATACAAATGACCTGAAATTTAACTAAGACGCGTTTCGACGTGTTTTATTATACTTAAAAGAATTTAAATACGCAAAATCTATCATAGGTGGCGCTTTAAAAAAAAGTACTCGATACTTTGGGTATCGAGTATTTTTTTCACCGATACCGATACCCGGTATCGAGTACAATATTCAGTACTCGATACCGGTATCGATATCAAAAATCTTCGATACTCCCAGCCCTAATTTAGTGACTATTTAAATGCAACTAACTACAGGTTAGGCCTATATATTGAGCATGTTTATTATACGCATGATCCGTTGGTCTAGGGGTTTGATACTCGCTTTGGGTGCGAGTCGTCCCCTGTTCAAATCCCGGACCGACCCGAGTTTTTGAAGAATAAACTTAGAGATTATTTAAATTCAACTATCTACAGGTTAGGCCTATGAGTTGAGCATGTCACTGATACGCATGGTCCGTTGGTCTAGGGGTATGATACTCGCTTAGGGTGCGAGTGGTCCCGGGTTCAAATCCTGGACGGGCCCTAGTTTTTGAAGAAGTAATTTAGTGACTATTTAAATGCAACTAACTACAGGTTAGGCCTATGAAATGAGCATGTTTATGATCCGTTGGTCTAGGGATATGATACTCGCTTAAGGTGGGAATAGTCCCGGGTTCAAATCCCGGACGGACCCGAGTTTTTCAAGAAGTAATTTAGTGACTATTTAAATGCAACTAACTACAGGTTAGGCCTATATATTGAGCATGTTTATGATACGCATGATCCGTTGGTCTAGGGGTTTGATACTGGTTTTGGCTGCGAGTCGTCCCCTGTTAAAATCCCGGACCGACCCGAGTTTTTGAAGAAGTAGCTTAGTGATTATTTAAATTCAACTATCTACAGCTTAGGCCTATGAGTTGAGCATGTCTCTGACACGCATGGTCCGTTGGTCTAGGGGTTTGATACTCGCTTTGGGTGCGAGTCGTCCCCTGTTCAAATCCCGGACGGACCCGAGTTTTTGAAGAAGTAATTAAGTGACTATTTAAATTCAACTAGCTACAGGTTAGGCTTATGAGTTGAGCATGTCTCTGATACGCATGGTCAGTTGGTCTAGGGGTATGATACTCGCTTTGTGTGCGAGTGGTCACGGGTTCAAAACCCGGACGGGCCCTAGTTTTTGAAGAAGTAATTTAGTGACTATTTAAATGCAACTAACTACAGGTTAGGCCTATATATTGAGCATGTTTATGATACGCATGATCCGTTGGTCTAGGGGTTTGATACTCGCTTTGGGTGCGAGTCGTCCCCTGTTCAAATCCCGGACCGACCCGAGTTTTTGAAGATGGAAGCTTAGTGATTATTTAAATTCAACTATCTACAGGTTAGGCCTATGAGTTGAGCATGTCTGTGATACGCATGGTCCGTTGGTCTAGGGGTATGATACTCGCTTACGGTGCGAGTGGTCCCGGGTTCAAATCCAGGACGGACCCGAGTTTTTCAAGAAGTAATTTAGTGGTTATTTAAATGAAACTAGGTACAGGTTAGGCCTAAGAGTTTAGCATGGCTCTGATACGCATGATCCCTTGGTCTAGGGGTATGATACTCGCTTTGGGTGCGAGTGGTCCCGGGTTAAAATCCCGGACGGACCCGAGTTTTTGAAGAAGTAATTTAGTGACTATTTAAATGCAACTAACTACAGGTTAGGCCTATGAAATGAGCATGTTTATGATACGCATGATCCGTTGGTCTAGGGGTTTGATACTCGTTTTGGGTGCGAGTCGTCCCCTGTTAAAATCCCGGACCGACCCGAGTTTTTGAAGAAGTAGCTTAGTGATTATTTAAATTCAACTATCTACAGGTTAGGCCTTTGAGTTGAGCATGTCTCTGATACGCATGGTCCGTTGGTCTAGGGGTTTGATACTCGCTTTGGGTGCGAGTCGTCCCCTGTTCAAATCCCGGACGGACCCGAGTTTTTGAAGAAGTAATTTAGTGACTATTTAAATTCAACTAGCTACAGGTTAGGCTTATGAGTTGAGCATGTCTCTGATATGCATGGTCCGTTGGTCTAGGGGTATGATACTCGCTTTGTGTGCGAGTGGTCCAGGTTTAAATCCCGGACGAGCCCGAGTTTTTGAAGAAGTAATTTAGTGACTATTTAAATGCAACTAACTACAGGTTAGGCCTATATATTGAGCATGTTTATGATACGCATGATCCGTTGGTCTAGGGGTTTGATACTCGCTTTGGGTGCGAGCCGTCCCCTGTTCAAATCCCGGACCGACCCGAGTTTTTGAAGAATTCTAGGAGAGCGATAGCTCTCTTAGATAAGACCTCATACCGACTTTAATGTATAAGGATGGTTTTTTGATTGGTTATAACTTTTTTTGTATCGTATTAACTGCTTTGAAAAAATTCCACAGAACTACAATTCGGGCCCTCAATATGTGGTTAAAATTTCAAGAAGATCCACCCATTAGTTTATTGTATAAAAAATAAAGTTGCTAAGGGTGGTTTTCATTTCCATAAAATTAATCAGCCCTTTTGGTGAAAAAGTTAAATTTTCCCATAGAAATAACATGGAGTTTTTTTCAAATTTAGCCA
This sequence comes from Phalangium opilio, assembly GCF_054372755.1. NCBI lineage: Eukaryota > Metazoa > Arthropoda > Arachnida > Opiliones > Phalangiidae > Phalangium > Phalangium opilio. The sequence goes on from NW_028324241.1 coordinate 2,229,358, forward strand.
TTTTGTGGCCACCTTTTTGACATGAAATATTCGTTTGTTACGTTTGGGAACGGTTTGATATCAAAATTTAAACCTTTTTCTAGGACCATTTTTAAGGTTTTTGAGAAAAATTAATTTTAAGTATGTTTAATTTTAAATTTTAAAAACTACCCCAATCTGCGATATTTAGATGGATACACTGTTTTATTAGGAAATATCAGCGCAGCCAATATTGGCCTTTTTTAACGTATAGTTGCCTCATAATAATCCGATTGTTTCTTCTTAATGCCTTTTGGTTGGAATGGCCTATCGATAGTGAGATAAGACGGCTTTAATATTGCTGCAGTGACGTTGACGCGGCCGCTACAGCGACGCCATCAAAACACACGGGTCTAAATTGTCGCGGATATAGTCAAATTCAAACTAGCTTAATGGACATTTTAACTTTTCCCTGCTAATTATTCTGGATTACCAATAAAAGATAATTAAACTAGACTCCCAATTAAAGATAAATAAACTAGATTACGAATTTAAATAATTAAAGTAGTTTACCAATTAAACGTTCTTAAAATAAATTATCAATTAGAGTTAATTAAACTAGACTACAAATTAGAGGTTATTAAACTAGATTACGAATTAATGGTTACTAATTAAATTACGAATTAATGGTTACTAATTAAATTACGAATTAAGGGTTACTAATTAAATTATCAATTAAGGGTAATTAATCTAGATTACCAATTAAGGGTAATTAATCTAGATTACCAATTAAGGGTAATTAATCTAGATTACCAATTAAGGGTAATTAATCTAGATTACCAATTAAGGGTAATTAATCTAGATTAGAAATTAAGGGTAATTAATCTAGATTACCAATTAAGGGTAATTAATCTAGATTACCAATTAAGGGTAATTAATCTAGATTACCAATTAAGGGTAATTAATCTAGATTACCAATTAAGGGTAATTAAACTAGATTACCGACGACTGGTAATTAAACCAGATTACCGACGACTGGTAATTAATTCAGATTACCGACGAATGGTAATTAAACCAGATTACCGACGACTGGTAATTAAGCTAGATTACGGACGACTGGTAATTAAGCTAGATTACGGACGACTGGTAATTAAGCTAGATTACGGACGACTGGTAATTAAGCTAGATTACCGACGACTGGTAATTAAGCTAGATTACCGACAAATGGTAATTAAGCTACATTACCGACGAATGGTAATTAAGCTAGATTACCGACAATCGGTAATTAAGCTACATTACAGACGAATGGTAATTAAGCTAGATTACCGACGACTGGTAATACCGACGACCGGTAATTAAGCTAGATTACCGACGACCGGTAATTAAGCTAGATTAACGACGACCGGTAATTAAGCTAGATAACCGACGACCGGTAATCAAGCTAGATTACCGACGACCGGTAATTAAGCTAGATTACCGACGACCGGTAATTAAGCTAGATTACCGACGACTGGTAATACCGACGACCGGTAATTAAGCTAGATTACCGACGACCGGTAATTAAGCTAGATTAACGACGACCGGTAATTAAGCTAGATTACCGACGACCGGTAATTAAGCTAGATTACCGACGATCGGTAATTAAGCTAGATTACCGACGACCGGTAATTAAGCTAGATTACCGACGACCGGTAATTAAGCTAGATTACCGACGACCGGTAATTAAGCTAGATTACCGACGACCGGTAATTAAGCTAGATTACCGACGATCGGTAATTAAGCTAGATTACCGACGATCGGTAATTAAGCTAGATTACCGACGACCGGTAATTAAGCTAGATTAACGACGATCGGTAATTAAGCTAGATTACCGACGACCGGTAATTAAGCTAGATTACCGACGACCGGTAATTAAGCTAGATTACCGACGACCGGTAATTAAGCTAGATTACCGACGACCGTTAATTAAGCTAGATTACCGACGATCGGTAATTAAGCTAGATTACCGACGATCGGTAATTAAGCTAGATTACCGATAACCGGTAATTAAGCTAGATTAACGACGATCGGTAATTAAGCTAGATTACCGACGACCGGTAATTAAGCTAGATTACCGACGACCGGTAATTGAGCTAGATTACCGACGACCGGTAATTAAGCTAGATTACCGACGACCGGTAATTAAGCTAGACTAACGACGACCGGTAATTAAGCTAGATTACCAACGACCAGTAATTAAGCTAGATTACCGACGACCGGTAATTAAGCTAGATTACCGACGACCGGTAATTAAGCTAGATTACCGACGACCGGTAATTAAGCTAGATTACCGACGACCGGTAATTAAGCTAGATTACCGACGACCGGTAATTAAGCTAGATTACCGACGACTGGTAATTTAGCCGCATTACCGACGACTGGTAATTTAGCCGCATTACCGACGACTGGTAATTTAGTCGCATTACCGACGACTAGTAATTTAGCCGTATTACCGACGACCGGTAATTAAGCTAGATTAACGACGACCGGTAATTAAGCTAGATTACCGACGACCGGTAATTAAGCTAGATTACTGACGACCGGTAATTAAGCTAGATTACCGACGACCGGTAATTAAGCTACATTACAGACGAATGGTAATTAAGCTAGATTACCGACGACTGGTAATACCGACGACCGGTAATTAAGCTAGATTACCGACGACCGGTAATTAAGCTAGATTACCGACGACCGGTAATTAAGCTAGATTACCGACGACCGGTAATTAAGCTAGATTACCGACGATCGGTAATTAAGCTAGATTACCGACGACCGGTAATTAAGCTAGATTACCGACGACCGGTAATTAAGCTAGATTAACGACGACCGGTAATTAAGCTAGATTAACGACGACCGGTAATTAAGCTAGATTACCGACGACTGGTAATTAAGCTAGATTACCGACGACCGGTAATTAAGCTAGATTACCGACGACCGGTAATTAAGCTAGATTACCGACGACCGGTAATTAAGCTAGATTACCGACGACTGGTAATTTAGCCGCATTACCGACGACTGGTAATTTAGTCGCATTACCGACGACTAGTAATTTAGCCGTATTACCGACGGCTGGTATTTAAGCTAGATTACCGATGGACGCGCAACGGCCTAGGACTTTTTCTCCCATATTTTCTAAAGAATTTTAATTAATATGAAGACTGAAGTGACAGATATTAATAAAATCTGTCATTGTAGACAAAGACTGGAAAGTGTAAAAGATAAGGTTTGAAAATGAACTGCCTGAAGTAACAGATATTAAAATTTTCACTTTTGAAGACATCATTATAAAACATCAATTATTTTAAAAAATTCTTATCTTACTTTTTTTCACCAAAATTTCATTTTCCCAAAATATTTTTCAGCAATATTTACCAACTATTTTGTCCTCAATAGTAGTTGTCACCAAGAAGGGTTTAAGGGATACTAGCTTGGTACTGCTTTTACTTTCAACTAACATTTGATTCTAGGAGATTCAAATGCTTGGATATCTGAAAAGATTTCTCTTGAAGAGTTTAAATTTTTATATTTTAAAATTGAAAATATTGCGAAGCGGAAAATAATATAGGCCTTTTCTTTGTGATTTAGTTATTAGTGTCGAAAAGATCTGTAGATTAATCGTGATCTTTGAGAGCAACACAGCACGTTAATATTTAATACTTTGAAAGCTTTACAATTTAAGAATATGTTTTGTAAAGTTTTAATACGGTTTATATTTTGTAAGCTCTCAACGATTTTCTCACGTTATAGGGTCAATTTTCTACCTAATTTTAAATATTTGATAAAAAATAAAATGTAAAGCCGTAATATTTTTAAATAACGCGCATGTTCCTTTTTAAAATACTTTCCCGAAGTAATTTTGGTGAAAAAAAGTAAGATAAGAATTTTTTAAAATAATTGATGTTTTATAATGATGTCTTCAAAAGTGAAAATTTTAATATCTGTTACTTCAGGCAGTTCATTTTCAAACCTTATCTTTTACACTTTCCAGTCTTTGTCTACAATGACAGATTTTATTAATAAACTTAGAGATTATTTAAATTCAACTATCTACAGGTTAGGCCTATGAGTTGAGCATGTCACTGATACGCATGGTCCGTTGGTCTAGGGGTATTATACTCGCTTAGGGTGCGAGTGGTCCCGGGTTCAAATCCCGGACGGACCCGAGTTTTGAAGAAGTAACTTAGTGACTATTTAAATTCAACTATCTACAGGTTAGGCCTATGAGTTGAGCATGTCTCGGATACACATGGGCCGTTGGTCTAGGGGTATGATACTCGCTTAGGGTGCGAGTGGTCCCGGGTTCAAATCCCGGACGGACCCGAGTTTTTCAAGAAGTAATTTAGTGGTTATTTAAATGCAACTAACTACAGGTTAGGCCTATATATTGAGCATGTTTATGATACGCATGATCCGTTGGTCTTGGGGTTTGATACTCGTTTTGGGTGCGAGTCGTCCCCTGTTAAAATCCCGGACCGACCCGAGTTTTTGAAGAAGTAGCTTAGTGATTATTTAAATTCAACTATCTACTGGTTAGGCCTATAAGTTGAGCATGTCTCTGACACGCATGGTCCGTTGGTCTAGGGGTTTGATACTCGCTTAAGGTGGGAATAGTCCCGGGTTCAAATCCCGGACGGACCCGAGTTTTTCTAGAAGTAATTTAGTGACTATTTAAATGCAACTAACTACAGGTTAGGCCTATATATCGAGCATGTTTATGATACGCATGATCCGTTGGTCTTGGGGTTTGATACTCGTTTTGGGTGCGAGTCGTCCCCTGTTAAAATCCCGGACCGACCCGAGTTTTTGAAGAAGTAGCTTAGTGATTATTTAAATTCAACTATCTACTGGTTAGGCCTATGAGTTGAGCATGTCTCTGACACGCATGGTCCGTTGGTCTAGGGGTTTGATACTCGCTTTGGGTGCGAGTCGTCCCCTGTTCAAATCCCGGACGGACCCGAGTTTTTGAAGAAGTAATTTAGTGACTATTTAAATTCAACTAGCTACAGGTTAGGCTTATGAGTTGAGCATGTCTCTGATACGCATGGTCCGTTGGTCTAGGGGTATGATACTCGCTTTGTGTGCGAGTGGTCCCGAGTTCAAATCCCGGACGGGGCCGAGTTTTTGAAGAAGTAATTTAGTGACAATTTAAATGCAACTAACTACAGGTTAGGCCTATATATTGAGCATGTTTATGATACGCATGATCCGTTGGTCTAGGGGTTTGATACTCGCTTTGGGTGCGAGTCGTCCCCTGTTCAAATCCCGGACCGACCCGAGTTTTTGAAGAAGTAGCTTAGTGATTATTTAAATTCAACTATCTACAGGTTAGGCCTTTGAGTTGAGCATGTCTCTTATACGCATGGTCCGTTGGTCTAGGGGTTTGATACTCGCTTTGGGTGCGAGTCGTCCCCTGTTCAAATACCGGACGGACCCGAGTTTTTCAAGAAGTAATTTAGTGGTTATTTAAATGCAACTAGGTACAGGTTTGGCCTAAGAGTTTAGCTTGGCTCTGATACGCATGATCCCTTGGTCTAGGGGTGTGATACTCGCTTTGGGTGCGAGTGGTCCCGGGTTAAAATCCCGGACGGACGCGAGTTTTTGAAGAAGTAATTTAGTGACTATTTAAATGCAACTAACTACAGGTTAGGCCTATGAAATGAGCATGTTTATGATACGCATGATCCGTTGGTCTAGGGATATGATACTCGCTTAAGGTGGGCATAGTCCCGGGTTCAAATCCCGGACGGACCCGAGTTTTTGAAGAAGTAATTTAGTGACTATTTAAATGCAACTAACTACAGGTTAGGCCTATGAAATGAGCATGTTTATGATACGCATGATCCGGTGGTCTAGGGATATGATACTCGCATAAGGTGGGAATAGTCCCGGGTTCAAATCCCGGACGGACCCGAGTTTTTGAAGAAGTAGCTTAGTGATTATTCAAATTAAACTATCTACAGATTAGGCCTATGAGTTGAGCATGTCTCTGATACGCATGGTCCGTTGGTCTAGGGGTATGATACTCGCTTAGGGTGCGAGTCGTCCCCTGTTCAAATCCCGGACCGACCCGAGTTTTTGAAGAAGTACCTTAGTGATTATTTAAATTCAACTATCTACAGGTTAGGCCTATGAGTTGAGCATGTCTGTGATACGCATGGTCCGTTGGTCTAGGGGTATGATACTCGCTTACGGTGCGAGTGGTCCCGGGTTCAAATCCCGGACGGACCCGAGTTTTTCAAGAAGTAATTTAGTGGTTATTTAAATGCAACTAGGTACAGGTTAGGCCTAAGAGTTTAGCATGGCTCTGATACGCATGATCCCTTGGTCTAGGGGTATGATACTCGCTTTGGGTGCGAGTGGTCCCGGGTTAAAATCCCGGACGGACGCGAGTTTTTGAAGAAGTAATTTAGTGACTATTTAAATGCAACTAACTACAGGTTAGGCCTATGAAATGAGCATGTTTATGATACGCATGATCCGTTGGTCTAGGGATATGATACTCGCTTAAGGTGGGAATAGTCCCGGGTTCAAATCCCGGACGGACCCGAGTTTTTGAAGAAGTAATTTAGTGACTATTTAAATGCAACTAACTACAGGTTAGGCCTATGAAATGAGCATGTTTATGATACGCATGATCCGTTGGTCTAGGGATATGATACTCGCTTAAGGTGTGAATAGTCCTGGGTTCAAATCCCGGACGGACCCGAGTTTTTCAAGAAGTATTTTAGTGACATATAAATGCAACTAAATACAGGTTAGGCCTATGAGTTGAGCATGGCTCTGATACGCATGGTCGGTTGGTCTAGGGGTATGATACTCGCTTTGGGTGCGAGTGGTCCCGGGTTTAAATCCCGGACGGCACCGAGTTTTTGAACAAGTAATTTAGTGACTATTGAAATGCAACTAACTACAGGTTAGGCCTATGAGTTGAGCATGTCCCTGATACGCATGGTCCGTTGGTCTAGGGGTGTGATACTCGCTTTGGGTGCGAGTGGTCCCGTGTTCAAATCCCGGACGGACCCGGGTTTTTGAAGATGTAACTTAGTGACTATTTAAATTCAACTATCTACAGGTTAGGCCTATGAGTATAGCATGTCTCTGATACGCATGGGCCGTTGGTCTAGGGGTATGATACTCGCTTTGGGTACGAGTGGTCCCCTGTTCAAATCCCGGACGGACCCGAGTTTTTGAAGAAGTAACTTAGTGACTATTTAAATTCAACTATCTACAGGTTAGGCCTATGAGTTGAGCATGTCTCAGATACGCATGGTCCGTTGGTCTAGGGGTATGATACTCGCTTTGGATGCGCGTGGTCCCGGGTTCAAATCCCGGACGGACCCGAGTTTCGAACAAGTAATTTAGTGACTATTTAAAAGCAACTAACTACAGGTTAGGCCTATGAGTTGAGCATGTCTCTGATAAGCATGGTCCGTTGGTCTAGGGGTATGATACTCGCATTGGGTGCGAGTGGTCCCGGGTTCAAATCCCGGACGGACCCTAGTTTTTGAAGATGTAACTTAGTGACTATTTAAATTCAACTATCTACAAGTTAGATCTATGAGTTGAGCATGTCTCTGATACGCATGGTCCGTTGGTCTAGGGGTGTGATACTCGCTTAGGGTGCGAGTAGGCCCGGGTTCAAATCCCGGACGGACCCGAGTTTTTCAAGAAGTAATTTAGTGACTATTTAAATTCAACTAGCTACAGGTAAGGCCTATGAGTTGAGCATGTATCTGATACGCATGGTCCGTTGGTCTAGGGGTATGATACTCGCTTTGGGTACGAGTGGTCCTATGTTCAAATCCCGGACGGACCCGAGTTTCGAACAAGTAATTTAGTGACTATTTAAATGCAACTAACTACAGTTTAGGCCTATGAGTTGAGCATGGCTCTGATACGCATGGTCCGTTGGTCTAGGGGTATGATACTCGCTTTGGGTGCGAGTGGTCCCGGGTTCAAATCCCGGACGGACCCGAGTTTCGGACAAGTAATTTAGTGACTATTTAAATGCAACTAACTACAGGTTAGGCCTATGAGTTGAGCATGTCTCTGAGACGCATGGTCCGTGGGTCAAGGGGTATGATACTCGCTTTGGGTGCGCGTGGTCCCGGGTTCAAATCCCGGACGGACCCGAGTTTCGAACAAGTAAACTAGTGACTATTTAAATGCAACTAACTACAGGTTAGGCCTATGAGTTGAGCATGTCTCTGATAAGCATGGTCCGTTGGTTTAGGGGTATGATACTCGCATTGGGTGCGAGTGGTCCCGGGTTCAAATCCCGGACGGACCCTAGTTTTTGAAGATGTAACTTAGTGACTATTTAAATTCAACTATCTACAAGTTAGATCTATGAGTTGAGCATGTCTCTGATACGCATGGTCCGTTGGTCTAGGGGTGTGATACTCGCTTAGGGTGCGAGTAGGCCCGGGTTCAAATCCCGGACGGACCCGAGTTTTTCAAGAAGTAATTTAGTGACTATTGAAATGCAACTATCTACAGGTTAGGCCTATGAGTATAGCATGTCTCTGATACGCATGGGCCGTTGGTCTAGGGGTATGATACTCGCTTTGGGTACGAGTGGTCCCCTGTTCAAATCCCGGACGGACCCGAGTTTTTGAAGAAGTAACGTAGTGACTATTTAAATTCAACTATCTACAGGTTAGGCCTATGAGTTGAGCATGTCTCAGATACGCATGGTCCGTTGGTCTAGGGGTATGATACTCGCTTTGGGTGCGAGTGGTCCCGGGTTCAAATCCCGGACGGACCCGAGTTTCGAACAAGTAATTTAGTGACTATTTAAATGCAACTAACTACAGGTTAGGCCTATGAGTTGAGCATGGCTCTGATACGCATGGTCCGTGGGTCTAGGGGTATGATACTCGCTTTAGGTGCGCGTGGTCCCGGGTTCAAATCCCGGACGGACCCGAGTTTCGAACAAGTAATTTAGTGACTATTTAAATGCAACTAACTACAGGTTAGGCCTATGAGTTGAGCATGGCTCTGATACGCATGGTCCGTTGGTCTAGGGGTATGATACTCGCTTTGGGTGCGAGTGGTCCCCTGTTCAAATCCCTAACGGGCCCGAGTTTTTGAACAAGTAATTTAGTGACTATTTAAATGCAACTAACTACAGGTTAGGCCTATGAGTTGAGCATGTCCCTGATACGCATGGTCCGTTGGTCTAGGGGTGTGATACTCGCTTTGGGTGCGAGTGGTCCCGTGTTCAAATCCCGGACGGACCCGAGTTTTTGAAGATGTAACTTAGTGACTATTTAAATTCAACTATCTACAGGTTAGGCCTATGAGTATAGCATGTCTCTGATACGCATGGGCCGTTGGTCTAGGGGTATGATACTCGCTTTGGGTACGAGTGGTCCCCTGTTCAAATCCCGGACGGACCCGAGTTTTTGAAGAAGTAATTTAGTGACTATTTAAATGCAACTAACTACAGGTTAGGCCTATGAGTTGAGCATGTCTTTGAGACGCATGGTCCGTGGGTCTAGGGGTATGATACTCGCTTTGGATGCGCGTGGTCCCGGGTTCAAATCCCGGACGGACCCGAGTTTCGAACAAGTAATTTAGTGACTATTTAAATGCAACTAACTACAGGTTAGGCCTATGAGTTGAGCATGTCTCTGATAAGCATGGTCCGTTGGTCTAGGGGTATGATACTCGCATTGGGTGCGAGTGGTCCCGGGTTCAAATCCCGGACGGACCCTAGTTTTTGAAGATGTAACTTAGTGACTATTTAAATTCAACTATCTACAAGTTAGATCTATGAGTTGAGCATGTCTCTGATACGCATGGTCCGTTGGTCTAGGGGTGTGATACTCGCTTAGGGTGCGAGTAGGCCCGGGTTCAAATCCCGGACGGACCCGAGTTTTTCAAGAAGTAATTTAGTGACTATTTATATTCAACTAGCTACAGGTAAGGCCTATGAGTTGAGCATGTATCTGATACGCATGGTCCGTTGGTCTAGGGGTATGATACTCGCTTTGGGTACGAGTGGTCCTATGTTCAAATCCCGGACGGACCCGAGTTTCGAACAAGTAATTTAGTGACTATTTAAATGCAACTAACTACAGGTTAGGCCTATGAGTTGAGCATGGCTCTGATACGCATGGTCCGTTGGTCTAGGGGTATGATACTCGCTTTGGGTGCGAGTGGTCCCGGGTTCAAATCCCGGACGGACCCGAGTTTCGGACAAGTAATTTAGTGACTATTTAAATGCAACTAACTACAGGTTAGGCCTATGAGTTGAGCATGTCTCTGAGACGCATGGTCCGTGGGTCTAGGGGTATGATACTCGCTTTGGGTGCGCGTGGTCCCGGGTTCAAATCCCGGACGGACCCGAGTTTCGAACAAGTAATTTAGTGACTATTTAAATTCAACTAGCTACAGGTTAGGCCTATGAGTTGAGCATGTATCTGATACGCATGGTCCGTTGGTCTAGGGGTATGATACTCGCTTTGGGTACGAGTGGTCCTATGTTCAAATCCCGGACGGACCCGAGTTTCGAACAAGTAATTTAGTGACTATTTAAATGCAACTAACTACAGGTTAGGCCTATGAGTTGAGCATGGCTCTGATACGCATGGTCCGTTGGTCTAGGGGTATGATACTCGCTTTGGGTACGAGTGGTTCCCTGTTCAAATCCCGGACGGACCCGAATTTTTTACGAAGTAACTTAGTGACTATTTAAATTCAACTATCTACAGGTTAGGCCTATGAGTTGAGCATGTCTCAGATACGCATGGTCCGTTGGTCTAGGGGTATGATACTCGCTTTGGGTGCGAGTGGTCCCGGGTTCAAATCCCGGACGGACCCGAGTTTCGAACAAGTCATATAGTGACTATTTAAATGCAACTAACCACAGGTTAGGCCTATGAGTTGAGCGTGTCTCTGATACGCATGGTCCGTTGGTCTAGGGGTGTGATACTCGCTTTGGGTGCGAGTGGTCCCGGGTTCAAATCCCGGACGGACCCGAGTTTTTGAAGATGTAACTTAGTGACTATTTAAATTCAACTATCTACAGGTTAGGCCTATGAGTATAGCATGCCTCTGATACGCATGGGCCGTTGGTCTAGGGGTATGATACTCGCTTTGGGTACGAGTGGTCCCCTGTTCAAATCCCGGACGGACCCGAGTTTTTGAAGAAGTAACTTAGTGACTATTTAAATTCAACTATCTACAGGTTAGGCCTATGAGTTGAGCATGTCTCAGATACGCATGGTCCGTTGGTCTAGGGGTATGATACTCGCTTTGGGTGCGAGTGGTCCCGGGTTTAAATCCCGGACGGACCCGAGTTTCGAATGAGTAATTTAGTGACTATTTAAATGCAACTAACTACAGGTTAGGCCTATGAGTTGAGCATGTCTCTGAGACGCATGGTCCGTGCGTCTAGGGGTATGATACTCGCTTTGGGTGCGCGTGGTCCCGGGTTCAAATCCCGGACGGACCCGAGTTTCGAACAAGTAATTTAGTGACTATTTAAATGCAACTAACTACAGGTTAGGCCTATGAGTTGAGCATGTCTCTGATACGCATGGTCCGTTGGTCTAGGGGTATGATACTCGCTTTGGGTGCGAGTGGTCCCGGGTTTAAATCCCGGACGGACCCGAGTGTTTGAAGATGTAACTTAGTGACTATCTAAATTCAACTATCTACAGGTTAGGCCTATGAGTATAGCATGTCTCTGATACGCATGGGCCGTTGGTCTAGGGGTATGATACTCGCTTTGGGTGCGAGTGGTCCCGGGTTTAAATCCCGGACGGACCCGAGTTTTTGAAGAAGTAGTTTAGTGACTATTTAAATTCAACTAGCTACAGGTTAGGCCTATGAGTTGAGCATGTCTCTGATACGCATGGTCCGTTGGTCTAGGGGTATGATACTCGCTTTATGTGCGAGTGGTCCCGGGTTCAAATCCCGGACGGACCCGAGTTTTTGAAGAAGTAATTTAGTGACTATTTAAATGCAACTAACTACAGGTTAGGCCTATATATTGAGCATGATTATGATACGCATGATACGTAGGTCTAGAGGTTTGATGCTCGCTTTTTGTGCGAGTGGTCCCCTGTTCAAATCCCGGACGAACCCGAGTTTTTGAAGAAGTAACTTAGTGACGATTTAAATTCAACTATCTACAAGTTAGGCCTATGAGTTGAGCATGTCTCTGATACGCATGGTCCGTTGGTCTAGGGGTGTGATACTCGCTTAGGGTGCGAGTAGTCCCGGGTTCAAATCCCGGACGGACCCGAGTTTTTCAAGAAGTAATTTAGTGACTATTTAAATTCAACTAGCTACAGGTTAGGCCTATGAGTTGAGCATGTCTCTGATACGTATGGGCCGTTGGTCTAGGGGTATGATACTCGCTTTGGGTACGAGTGGTCCTATGTTCAAATCCCGGACGGACCCGCGTTTCGAACAAGTAATTTAGTGACTATTTAAATTCAACTATCTACAGGTTAGGCCTATGAGTATAGCATGTCTCTGATACGCATGGGCCGTTGGTCTAGGGGTATGATACTCGCTTTGGGTACGAGTGGTCCCCTGTTCAAATCCCGGACGGACCCGAGTTTTTGAAGAAGTAACTTAGTGACTATTTAAATTCAACTATCTACAGGTTAGGCCTATGAGTTGAGCTTGTCTCAGATACGCGTGGTCCGTTGGTCTAGGGGTATGATACTCGCTTTGGGTGCGAGTGGTCCCGAGTTCAAATCCCGGACGGACCCGAGTGTTTCAAGAAGTATTTTAGTGACATTTAAATGCAACTAAATACAGGTTAGGCCTATGAGTTGAGCATGGCTCTGATACGCATGATCCGTTGGTCTAGGGGTATGATACTCGCTTTGGGTACGAGTGGTCCCCTGTTCAAATCCCGGACGGGCCCGAGTTTTTGAAGAAGTAACTTAGTGACTATTTAAATGCAACTAACTACAGGTTAGGCCTATGAGTTGAGCATGTCTCTGATACGCATGGTCCGTTGGTCTAGGGGTATGATACTCGCTTTGGGTACGAGTGGTCCCCTGTTCAAATCCCGGACGGGCCCGAGTTTTTGAAGAAGTAACTTAGTGACTATTTAAATGCAACTAACTACAGGTTAGGCCTATGAGTTGAGCATGTCTCTGATACGCATGGTCCGTTGGTCTAGGGGTATGATACTCGCTTTGGGTGCGAGTGGTCCCGGGTTTAAATCCCGGACGGACCCGAGTTTCGAATGAGTAATTTAGTGACTATTTAAATGCAACTAACTACAGGTTAGGCCTATGAGTTGAGCATGTCTCTGAGACGCATGGTCCGTGGGTCTAGGGGTATGATACTCGCTTTGGGTGCGCGTGGTCCCGGGTTCAAATCCCGGACGGGCCCGAGTTTTTGAAGAAGTAACTTAGTGACTATTTAAATGCAACTAACTACAGGTTAGGCCTATGAGTTGAGCATGTCTCTGATACGCATGGTCCGTTGGTCTAGGGGTATGATACTCGCTTTGGGTGCGAGTGGTCCCGGGTTTAAATCCCGGACGGACCCGAGTTTCGAATGAGTAATTTAGTGACTATTTAAATGCAACTAACTACAGGTTAGGCCTATGAGTTGAGCATGTCTCTGAGACGCATGGTCCGTGGGTCTAGGGGTATGATACTCGCTTTGGGTGCGCGTGGTCCCGGGTTCAAATCCCGGACGGACCCGAGTTTCGAACAAGTAATTTAGTGACTATTTAAATGCAACTAACTACAGGTTAGGCCTATGAGTTGAGCATGTCTCTGATACGCATGGTCCGTTGGTCTAGGGGTATGATACTCGCTTTGGGTGCGAGTGGTCCCGGGTTTAAATCCCGGACGGACCCGAGTGTTTGAAGATGTAACTTAGTGACTATCTAAATTCAACTATCTACAGGTTAGGCCTATGAGTATAGCATGTCTCTGATACGCATGGGCCGTTGGTCTAGGGGTATGATACTCGCTTTGGGTGCGAGTGGTCCCGGGTTTAAATCCCGGACGGACCCGAGTTTTTGAAGAAGTAGTTTAGTGACTATTTAAATTCAACTAGCTACAGGTTAGGCCTATGAGTTGAGCATGTCTCTGATACGCATGGTCCGTTGGTCTAGGGGTATGATACTCGCTTTATGTGCGAGTGGTCCCGGGTTCAAATCCCGGACGGACCCGAGTTTTTGAAGAAGTAATTTAGTGACTATTTAAATGCAACTAACTACAGGTTAGGCCTATATATTGAGCATGATTATGATACGCATGATCCGTAGGTCTAGAGGTTTGATGATCGCTTTTTGTGCGAGTGGTCCCCTGTTCAAATCCCGGACGAACCCGAGTTTTTGAAGAAGTAACTTAGTGACGATTTAAATTCAACTATCTACAAGTTAGGCCTATGAGTTGAGCATGTCTCTGATACGCATGGTCCGTTGGTCTAGGGGTGTGATACTCGCTTAGGGTGCGAGTAGTCCCGGGTTCAAATCCCGGACGGACCCGAGTTTTTCAAGAAGTAATTTAGTGACTATTTAAATTCAACTAGCTACAGGTTAGGCCTATGAGTTGAGCATGTCTCTGATACGTATGGGCCGTTGGTCTAGGGGTATGATACTCGCTTTGGGTACGAGTGGTCCTATGGTCAAATCCCGGACGGACCCGAGTTTCGAACAAGTAATTTAGTGACTATTTAAATTCAACTATCTACAGGTTAGGCCTATGAGTATAGCATGTCTCTGATACGCATGGGCCGTTGGTCTAGGGGTATGATACTCGCTTTGGGTACGAGTGGTCCCCTGTTCAAATCCCGGACGGACCCGAGTTTTTGAAGAAGTAACTTAGTGACTATTTAAATTCAACTATCTACAGGTTAGGCCTATGAGTTGAGCTTGTCTCAGATACGCGTGGTCCGTTGGTCTAGGGGTATGATACTCGCTTTGGGTGCGAGTGGTCCCGAGTTCAAATCCCGGACGGACCCGAGTGTTTCAAGAAGTATTTTAGTGACATTTAAATGCAACTAAATACAGGCTAGGCCTATGAGTTGAGCATGGCTCTGATACGCATGATCCGTTGGTCTAGGGGTATGATACTCGCTTTGGGTACGAGTGGTCCCCTGTTCAAATCCCGGACGGGCCCGAGTTTTTGAAGAAGTAACTTAGTGACTATTTAAATGCAACTAACTACAGGTTAGGCCTATGAGTTGAGCATGTCTCTGATACGCATGGTCCGTTGGTCTAGGGGTATGATACTCGCTTTGGGTACGAGTGGTCCCCTGTTCAAATCCCGGACGGGCCCGAGTTTTTGAAGAAGTAACTTAGTGACTATTTAAATGCAACTAACTACAGGTTAGGCCTATGAGTTGAGCATGTCTCTGATACGCATGGTCCGTTGGTCTAGGGGTATGATACTCGCTTTGGGTGCGAGTGGTCCCGGGTTTAAATCCCGGACGGACCCGAGTTTCGAATGAGTAATTTAGTGACTATTTAAATGCAACTAACTACAGGTTAGGCCTATGAGTTGAGCATGTCTCTGAGACGCATGGTCCGTGGGTCTAGGGGTATGATACTCGCTTTGGGTGCGCGTGGTCCCGGGTTCAAATCCCGGACGGACCCGAGTTTCGAACAAGTAATTTAGTGACTATTTAAATGCAACTAACTACAGGTTAGGCCTATGAGTTGAGCATGTCTCTGATACGCATGGTCCGTTGGTCTAGGGGTATGATACTCGCTTTGGGTACGAGTGGTCCCCTGTTCAAATCCCGGACGGACCCGAGTTTTTGAAGAAGTAACTTAGTGACTATTTAAATTCAACTATCTACAGGTTAGACCTATGAGTTGAGCATGGCTCTGATACGCATGGTCCGTTGGTCTAGGGGTATGATACTCGCTTTGGGTGCGAGTGGTCCCGGGTTTAAATCCCGGACGGACCCGAGTTTTTGAAGAAGTAGTTTAGTGACTATTTAAATTCAACTAGCTACAGGTTAGGCCTATGAGTTGAGCATGTCTCTGATACGCATGGTCCGTTGGTCTAGGGGTATGATACTCGCTTTATGTGCGAGTGGTCCCGGGTTCAAATCCCGGACGGACCCGAGTTTTTGAAGAAGTAATTTAGTGACTATTTAAATGCAACTAACTACAGGTTAGGCCTATATATTGAGCATGATTATGATACGCATGATCCGTAGGTCTAGAGGTTTGATGATCGCTTTTTGTGCGAGTGGTCCCCTGTTCAAATCCCGGACGAACCCGAGTTTTTGAAGAAGTAACTTAGTGACGATTTAAATTCAACTATCTACAAGTTAGGCCTATGAGTTGAGCATGTCTCTGATACGCATGGTCCGTTGGTCTAGGGGTGTGATACTCGCTTAGGGTGCGAGTAGTCCCGGGTTCAAATCCCGGACGGACCCGAGTTTTTCAAGAAGTAATTTAGTGACTATTTAAATTCAACTAGCTACAGGTTAGGCCTATGAGTTGAGCATGTCTCTGATACGTATGGGCCGTTGGTCTAGGGGTATGATACTCGCTTTGGGTACGAGTGGTCCTATGGTCAAATCCCGGACGGGCCCGAGTTTTTGAAGAAGTAACTTAGTGACTATTTAAATGCAACTAACTACAGGTTAGGCCTATGAGTTGAGCATGTCTCTGATACGCATGGTCCGTTGGTCTAGGGGTATGATACTCGCTTTGGGTACGAGTGGTCCCCTGTTCAAATCCCGGACGGACCCGAGTTTCGAATGAGTAATTTAGTGACTATTTAAATGCAACTAACTACAGGTTAGGCCTATGAGTTGAGCATGTCTCTGAGACGCATGGTCCGTGGGTCTAGGGGTATGATACTCGCTTTGGGTGCGCGTGGTCCCGGGTTCAAATCCCGGACGGACCCGAGTTTCGAACAAGTAATTTAGTGACTATTTAAATGCAACTAACTACAGGTTAGGCCTATGAGTTGAGCATGTCTCTGATACGCATGGTCCGTTGGTCTAGGGGTATGATACTCGCTTTGGGTGCGAGTGGTCCCGGGTTTAAATCCCGGACGGACCCGAGTGTTTGAAGATGTAACTTAGTGACTATCTAAATTCAACTATCTACAGGTTAGGCCTATGAGTATAGCATGTCTCTGATACGCATGGGCCGTTGGTCTAGGGGTATGATACTCGCTTTGGGTACGAGTGGTCCCCTGTTCAAATCCCGGACGGACCCGAGTTTTTGAAGAAGTAACTTAGTGACTATTTAAATTCAACTATCTACAGGTTAGACCTATGAGTTGAGCATGGCTCTGATACGCATGGTCCGTTGGTCTAGGGGTATGATACTCGCTTTGGGTGCGAGTGGTCCCGGGTTTAAATCCCGGACGGACCCGAGTTTTTGAAGAAGTAGTTTAGTGACTATTTAAATTCAACTAGCTACAGGTTAGGCCTATGAGTTGAGCATGTCTCTGATACGCATGGTCCGTTGGTCTAGGGGTATGATACTCGCTTTATGTGCGAGTGGTCCCGGGTTCAAATCCCGGACGGACCCGAGTTTTTGAAGAAGTAATTTAGTGACTATTTAAATGCAACTAACTACAGGTTAGGCCTATATATTGAGCATGATTATGATACGCATGATCCGTAGGTCTAGAGGTTTGATGATCGCTTTTTGTGCGAGTGGTCCCCTGTTCAAATCCCGGACGAACCCGAGTTTTTGAAGAAGTAACTTAGTGACGATTTAAATTCAACTATCTACAAGTTAGGCCTATGAGTTGAGCATGTCTCTGATACGCATGGTCCGTTGGTCTAGGGGTGTGATACTCGCTTAGGGTGCGAGTAGTCCCGGGTTCAAATCCCGGACGGGCCCGAGTTTTTCAAGAAGTAATTTAGTGACTATTTAAATTCAACTAGCTACAGGTTAGGCCTATGAGTTGAGCATGTCTCTGATACGCATGGGCCGTTGGTCTAGGGGTATGATACTCGCTTTGGGTACGAGTGGTCCTATGTTCAAATCCCGGACGGACCCGAGTTTCGAACAAGTAATTTAGTGACTATTTAAATTCAACTATCTACAGGTTAGGCCTATGAGTATAGCATGTCTCTGATACGCATGGGCCGTTGGTCTAGGGGTATGATACTCGCTTTGGGTACGAGTGGTCCCCTGTTCAAATCCCGGACGGACCCGAGTTTTTGAAGAAGTAACTTAGTGACTATTTAAATTCAACTATCTACAGGTTAGGCCTATGAGTTGAGCTTGTCTCAGATACGCGTGGTCCGTTGGTCTAGGGGTATGATACTCGCTTTGGGTGCGAGTGGTCCCGAGTTCAAATCCCGGACGGACCCGAGTGTTTCAAGAAGTATTTTAGTGACATTTAAATGCAACTAAATACAGGTTAGGCCTATGAGTTGAGCATGGCTCTGATACGCATGATCCGTTGGTCTAGGGGTATGATACTCGCTTTGGGTACGAGTGGTCCCCTGTTCAAATCCCGGACGGGCCCGAGTTTTTGAAGAAGTAACTTAGTGACTATTTAAATGCAACTAACTACAGGTTAGGCCTATGAGTTGAGCATGTCTCTGATACGCATGGTCCGTTGGTCTAGGGGTATGATACTCGCTTTGGGTACGAGTGGTCCCCTGTTCAAATCCCGGACGGGCCCGAGTTTTTGAAGAAGTAACTTAGTGACTATTTAAATGCAACTAACTACAGGTTAGGCCTATGAGTTGAGCATGTCTCTGATACGCATGGTCCGTTGGTCTAGGGGTATGATACTCGCTTTGGGTGCGAGTGGTCCCGGGTTCAAATCCCGGACGGACCCGAGTTTTTCAAGAAGTATTTTTGTGACACTAAAATGCAACTAAATACAGGTTTGGCCTATGAGTTGAGCATGTCTCTGATACGCATGATCCGTTGGTCTAGGGGTATGATACTCGCTTTGGGTGCGAGTGGTCCCCTGTTAAAATCCCGGACGGACCCGAGTTTTTCAAGAAGTATTTTAGTGACATTTAAATTCAACTATCTACAGGTTAGGCCTATGAGTTGATTATCTCTGATGCGCATGGGCCGTTGGTCTAGGGGTATGATACTCGCTTTGGTTACGAGTGGTCCCCTGTTCAAATCCCGACGGACCCGAGTTTTTGAAGAAGTAACTTAGTGACTATTTAAATTCAACTATCTACAGGTTAGGCCTATGATTTGAGCATGTCTCTGATACGCATGATCCGTTGGTCTAGGGGTATGATACTCGCTTTGGGTGCGAGTGGTCCCGGGTTCAAATCCCGGACGGACCCGAGTTTTTCATGAAGTATTTTAGTGACATTTAAATGCAACTAAATACAGGTTTGGCCTATGAGTGAAGCATGTTTATGACACGCATGATCCGTTGGTCTAGGGGTTTGATACTCGATTTGGGTGCGAGTGGTCCCCTGTTCAAATCCCGGCCGGACCCGAGTTTTTGAAGAAGTAACTTAGTGACTATTTAAATACAACTATCTACAGGTTAGGCCTATGAGTTGAGCATGTCTCTAACACGCATGGTCCGTTGGTCTAGGGGTATGATACTCGCTTTGGGTGCGAGTGGTCCCGGGTTCAAATCCCGGACGGACACGAGTTTTTCAAGAAGTATTTTAGTGACATTTAAATGCAACTAAATACAGGTTTGGCCTATGAGTTGAGCATGGCTCTGATACGCATGGTCCTTTGGTCTAGGGGTATGATACTCGCTTTGGGTACGAGTGGTCCCCTGTTCAAATCCCGGACGGACCCGAGTTTTTGAAGAAGTAACTTAGTGACTATTTAAATTCAACTATCTACAGGTTAGGCCTATGAGTTGAGCATGTCTCAGATACGCATGGTCTGTTGGTCTAGGGGTATGATACTCGCTTTGGGTGCGAGTGGTCCCGGGTTCAAATCCCGGACGAACCCGAGTTTTTGAAGAAGTAACTTAGTGACTATTTAAATTCAACTATCTACAGGTTAGGCCTATGAGTTGAGCATGTCTCTAACACGCATGGTCCGTTGGTCTAGGGGTATGATACTCGCTTTGGGTGCGAGTGGTCCCGGGTTCAAATCCCGGACGGACCCGAGTTTTTCAAGAAGTATTTTAGTGACATTTAAATGCAACTAAATACAGGTTTGGCCTATGAGTGGAGCATGTTTATGATACGCATGATCCGTTGGTCTAGGGGTTTGATACTCGATTTGGGTGCGAGTGGTCCCCGGTTCAAATCCCGGTCGGACCCGAGTTTTTGAAGAAGTAACTTAGTGACTATTTAAATACAACTATCTACAGGTTAGGCCTATGAGTTGAGCATGTCTCTACCACGCATGGTCCGTTGGTCTAGCGGTATGATACTCGCTTTGGGTGCGAGTGGTCCCGGGTTCAAATCCCGGACGGACCCGAGTTTTTCAAGAAGTATTTTAGTGACATTTAAATGCAACTAAACACAGGTTTGGCCTATGAGTTGAGCATGGCTCTGATACGCATGGTCCGTTGGTCTAGGGGTATGATACTCGCTTTGGGTACGAGTGGTCCCCTGTTCAAATCCCGGACGGACCCGAGTTTTTGAAGAAGTAACTTAGTGACTATTTAAATTCAACTATCTACAGGTTAGGCCTATGAGTTGAGCATGTCTCAGATACGCATGGTCTGTTGGTCTAGGGGTATGATACTCGCTTTGGGTGCGAGTGGTCCCGGGTTCAAATCCCGGACGAACCCGAGTTTTTGAAGAAGTAACTTAGTGACTATTTAAATTCAACTATCTACAGGTTAGGCCTATGAGTTGAGCATGTCTCTAACACGCATGGTCCGTTGGTCTAGGGGTATGATACTCGCTTTGGGTGCGAGTGGTCCCGGGTTCAAATCCCGGACGGACCCGAGTTTTTCAAGAAGTATTTTAGTGACATTTAAATGCAACTAAATACAGGTTTGGCCTATGAGTGGAGCATGTTTATGATACGCATGATCCGTTGGTCTAGGGGTTTGATACTCGATTTGGGTGCGAGTGGTCCCCGGTTCAAATCCCGGTCGGACCCGAGTTTTTGAAGAAGTAACTTAGTGACTATTTAAATACAACTATCTACAGGTTAGGCCTATGAGTTGAGCATGTCTCTACCACGCATGGTCCGTTGGTCTAGGGGTATGATACTCGCTTTGGGTGCGAGTGGTCCCCTTTTCAAATCCCGGACGGACCCGAGTTTTTGAAGAAGTAACTTAGTGACTATTTAAATTCAACTATCTACAGGTTAGGCCTATGAGTTGAGCATGTCTCAGATACGCATGGTCTGTTGGTCTAGGGGTATGATACTCGCTTTGGGTGCGAGTGGTCCCGGGTTCAAATCCCGGACGAACCCGAGTTTTTGAAGAAGTAACTTAGTGACTATTTAAATTCAACTATCTACAGGTTAGGCCTATGAGTTGAGCATGTCTCTAACACGCATGGTCCGTTGGTCTAGGGGTATGATACTCGCTTTGGGTGCGAGTGGTCCCGGGTTCAAATCCCGGACGGACCCGAGTTTTTCAAGAAGTATTTTAGTGACATTTAAATGCAACTAAATACAGGTTTGGCCTATGAGTTGAGCATGGCTCTGATACACATGGTCCGTTGGTCTAGGGGTATGATACTCGCTTTGGGTACGAGTGGTCCCCTGTTCAAATCCCGGACGGACCCGAGTTTTTGAAGAAGTAACTTAGTGACTATTTAAATTCAACTATCTACAGGTTAGGCCTATGAGTTGAGCATGTTTATGATACGCATGGTCTGTTGGTCTAGGGGTATGATACTCGCTTTGGGTGCGAGTGGTCCCGGGTTCAAATCCCGGACGAACCCGAGTTTTTGAAGAAGTAACTTAGTGACTATTTAAATTCAACTATCTACAGGTTAGGCCTATGAGTTGAGCATGTCTCTAACACGCATGGTCCGTTGGTCTAGGGGTATGATACTCGCTTTGGGTGCGAGTGGTCCCGGGTTCAAATCCCGGACGGACCCGAGTTTTTCAAGAAGTATTTTAGTGACATTTAAATGCAACTAAATACAGGTTTGGCCTATGAGTTGAGCATGGCTCTGATACGCATGGTCCGTTGGTCTAGGGGTATGATACTCGCTTTGGGTACGAGTGGTCCCCTGTTCAAATCCCGGACGGACCCGAGTTTTTGAAGAAGTAACTTAGTGACTATTTAAATTCAACTATCTACAGGTTAGGCCTATGAGTTGAGCATGTCTCAGATACGCATGGTCTGTTGGTCTAGGGGTATGATACTCGCTTTAGGTGCGAGTGGTCCCGGGTTCAAATCCCGGACGAACCCGAGTTTTTGAAGAAGTAACTTAGTGACTATTTAAATTCAACTATCTACAGGTTAGGCCTATGAGTTGAGCATGTCTCTAACACGCATGGTCCGTTGGTCTAGGGGTATGATACTCGCTTTGGGTGCGAGTGGTCCCGGGTTCAAATCCCGGACGGACCCGAGTTTTTCAAGAAGTATTTTAGTGACATTTAAATGCAACTAAATACAGGTTTGGCCTATGAGTGGAGCATGTTTATGATACGCATGATCCGTTGGTCTAGGGGTTTGATACTCGATTTGGGTGCGAGTGGTCCCCGGTTCAAATCCCGGTCGGACCCGAGTTTTTGAAGAAGTAACTTAGTGACTATTTAAATACAACTATCTACAGGTTAGGCCTATGAGTTGAGCATGTCTCTACCACGCATGGTCCGTTGGTCTAGGGGTATGATACTCGCTTTGGGTGCGAGTGGTCCCCTTTTCAAATCCCGGACGGACCCGAGTTTTTGAAGAAGTAACTTAGTGACTATTTAAATTCAACTATCTACAGGTTAGGCCTATGAGTTGAGCATGTCTCAGATACGCATGGTCTGTTGGTCTAGGGGTATGATACTCGCTTTGGGTGCGAGTGGTCCCGGGTTCAAATCCCGGACGAACCCGAGTTTTTGAAGAAGTAACTTAGTGACTATTTAAATTCAACTATCTACAGGTTAGGCCTATGAGTTGAGCATGTCTCTAACACGCATGGTCCGTTGGTCTAGGGGTATGATACTCGCTTTGGGTGCGAGTGGTCCCGGGTTCAAATCCCGGACGGACCCGAGTTTTTCAAGAAGTATTTTAGTGACATTTAAATGCAACTAAATACAGGTTTGGCCTATGAGTGGAGCATGTTTATGATACGCATGATCCGTTGGTCTAGGGGTTTGATACTCGATTTGGGTGCGAGTGGTCCCCGGTTCAAATCCCGGTCGGACCCGAGTTTTTGAAGAAGTAACTTAGTGACTATTTAAATTCAACTATCTACAGGTTAGGCCTATGAGTTGAGCATGTCTCAGATACGCATGGTCTGTTGGTCTAGGGGTATGATACTCGCTTTGGGTGCGAGTGGTCCCGGGTTCAAATCCCGGACGAACCCGAGTTTTTGAAGAAGTAACTTAGTGACTATTTAAATTCAACTATCTACAGGTTAGGCCTATGAGTTGAGCATGTTTATGATACGCATGATCCGTTGGTCTAGGGGTTTGATACTCGATTTGGGTGCGAGTGGTCCCCGGTTCAAATCCCGGTCGGACCCGAGTTTTTGAAGAAGTAACTTAGTGACTATTTAAATACAACTATCTACAGGTTAGGCCTATGAGTTGAGCATGTCTCTACCACGCATGGTCCGTTGGTCTAGGGGTATGATACTCGCTTTGGGTGCGAGTGGTCCCCTTTTCAAATCCCGGACGGACCCGAGGTTTTGAAGAAGTAACTTAGTGACTATTTAAATTCAACTATCTACAGGTTAGGCCTATGAGTTGAGCATGTCTCAGATACGCATGGTCTGTTGGTCTAGGGGTATGATACTCGCTTTGGGTGCGAGTGGTCCCGGGTTCAAATCCCGGACGAACCCGAGTTTTTGAAGAAGTAACTTAGTGACTATTTAAATTCAACTATCTACAGGTTAGGCCTATGAGTTGAGCATGTCTCTAACACGCATGGTCCGTTGGTCTAGGGGTATGATACTCGCTTTGGGTGCGAGTGGTCCCGGGTTCAAATCCCGGACGGACCCGAGTTTTTCAAGAAGTATTTTAGTGACATTAAAATGCAACTAAATACAGGTTTGGCCTATGAGTTGAGCATGGCTCTGATACGCATGGTCCGTTGGTCTAGGGGTATGATACTCGCTTTGGGTACGAGTGGTCCCCTGTTCAAATCCCGGACGGACCCGAGTTTTTGAAGAAGTAACTTAGTGACTATTTAAATTCAACTATCTACAGGTTAGGCCTATGAGTTGAGCATGTCTCAGATACGCATGGTCTGTTGGTCTAGGGGTATGATACTCGCTTTGGGTGCGAGTGGTCCCGGGTTCAAATCCCGGACGAACCCGAGTTTTTGAAGAAGTAACTTAGTGACTATTTAAATTCAACTATCTACAGGTTAGGCCTATGAGTTGAGCATGTCTCTAACACGCATGGTCCGTTGGTCTAGGGGTATGATACTCGCTTTGGGTGCGAGTGGTCCCGGGTTCAAATCCCGGACGGATCCGAGTTTTTCAAGAAGTATTTTAGTGACATTTAAATGCAACTAAATACAGGTTTGGCCTATGAGTTGAGCATGGCTCTGATACGCATGGTCCGTTGGTCTAGGGGTATGATACTCGCTTTGGGTACGAGTGGTCCCCTGTTCAAATCCCGGACGGACCCGAGTTTTTGAAGAAGTAACTTAGTGACTATTTAAATTCAACTATCTACAGGTTAGGCCTATGAGTTGAGCATGTCTCAGATACGCATGGTCTGTTGGTCTAGGGGTATGATACTCGCTTTGGGTGCGAGTGGTCCCGGGTTCAAATCCCGGACGAACCCGAGTTTTTGAAGAAGTAACTTAGTGACTATTTAAATTCAACTATCTACAGGTTAGGCCTATGAGTTGAGCATGTCTCTAACACGCATGGTCCGTTGGTCTAGGGGTATGATACTCGCTTTGGGTGCGAGTGGTCCCGGGTTCAAATCCCGGACGGACTCGAGTTTTTCAAGAAGTATTTTAGTGACATTTAAATGCAACTAAATACAGGTTTGGCCTATGAGTGGAGCATGTTTATGATACGCATGATCCGTTGGTCTAGGGGTTTGATACTCGATTTGGGTGCGAGTGGTCCCCGGTTCAAATCCCGGTCGGACCCGAGTTTTTGAAGAAGTAACTTAGTGACTATTTAAATACAACTATCTACAGGTTAGGCCTATGAGTTGAGCATGTCTCTACCACGCATGGTCCGTTGGTCTAGGGGTATGATACTCGCTTTGGGTGCGAGTGGTCCCCTTTTCAAATCCCGGACGGACCCGAGTTTTTGAAGAAGTAACTTAGTGACTATTTAAATTCAACTATCTACAGGTTAGGCCTATGAGTTGAGCATGTCTCTAACACGCATGGTCCGTTGGTCTAGGGGTATGATACTCGCTTTGGGTGCGAGTGGTCCCGGGTTCAAATCCCGGACGGATCCGAGTTTTTCAAGAAGTATTTTAGTGACATTTAAATGCAACTAAATACAGGTTTGGCCTATGAGTTGAGCATGGCTCTGATACGCATGGTCCGTTGGTCTAGGGGTATGATACTCGCTTTGGGTACGAGTGGTCCCCTGTTCAAATCCCGGACGGACCCGAGTTTTTGAAGAAGTAACTTAGTGACTATTTAAATTCAACTATCTACAGGTTAGGCCTATGAGTTGAGCATGTCTCAGATACGCATGGTCTGTTGGTCTAGGGGTATGATACTCGCTTTGGGTGCGAGTGGTCCCGGGTTCAAATCCCGGACGAACCCGAGTTTTTGAAGAAGTAACTTAGTGACTATTTAAATTCAACTATCTACAGGTTAGGCCTATGAGTTGAGCATGTCTCTAACACGCATGGTCCGTTGGTCTAGGGGTATGATACTCGCTTTGGGTGCGAGTGGTCCCGGGTTCAAATCCCGGACGGACTCGAGTTTTTCAAGAAGTATTTTAGTGACATTTAAATGCAACTAAATACAGGTTTGGCCTATGAGTGGAGCATGTTTATGATACGCATGATCCGTTGGTCTAGGGGTTTGATACTCGATTTGGGTGCGAGTGGTAACCGGTTCAAATCCCGGTCGGACCCGAGTTTTTGAAGAAGTAACTTAGTGACTATTTAAATACAACTATCTACAGGTTAGGCCTATGAGTTGAGCATGTCTCTAACACGCATGGTCCGTTGGTCTAGGGGTATGATACTCGCTTTGGGTGCGAGTGGTCCCGGGTTCAAATCCCGGACGGACCCGAGTTTTTCAAGAAGTATTTTAGTGACATTTAAATGCAACTAAATACAGGTTTGGCCTATGAGTGGAGCATGTTTATGATACGCATGATCCGTTGGTCTAGGGGTTTGATACTCGATTTGGGTGCGAGTGATCCCCGGTTCAAATCCCGGTCGGACCCGAGTTTTTGAAGAAGTAACTTAGTGACTATTTAAATACAACTATCTACAGGTTAGGCCTATGAGTTGAGCATGTCTCAGATACGCATGGTCTGTTGGTCTAGGGGTATGATACTCGCTTTGGGTGCGAGTGGTCCCGGGTTCAAATCCCGGACGAACCCGAGTTTTTGAAGAAGTAACTTAGTGACTATTTAAATTCAACTATCTACAGGTTAGGCCTATGAGTTGAGCATGTCTCTAACACGCATGGTCCGTTGGTCTAGGGGTATGATACTCGCTTTGGGTGCGAGTGGTCCCGGGTTCAAATCCCGGACGGACCCGAGTTTTTCAAGAAGTATTTTAGTGACATTTAAATGCAACTAAATACAGGTTTGGCCTATGAGTGGAGCATGTTTATGATACGCATGATCCGTTGGTCTAGGGGTTTGATACTCGATTTGGGTGCGAGTGGTCCCCGGTTCAAATCCCGGTCGGACCCGAGTTTTTGAAGAAGTAACTTAGTGACTATTTAAATACAACTATCTACAGGTTAGGCCTATGAGTTGAGCATGTCTCTACCACGCATGGTCCGTTGGTCTAGGGGTATGATACTCGCTTTGGGTGCGAGTGGTCCCCTTTTCAAATCCCGGACGGACCCGAGTTTTTCAAGAAGTATTTTAATGACATTTAAATGCAACTAAATACAGGTTTGGCCTATGAGTTGAGCATGGCTCTGATACGCATGGTCCGTTGGTCTAGGGGTATGATACTCGCTTTGGGTACGAGTGGTCCCCTGTTCAAATCCCGGACGGACCCGAGTTTTTGAAGAAGTAACTTAGTGACTATTTAAATTCAACTATCTACAGGTTAGGCCTATGAGTTGAGCATGTCTCAGATACGCATGGTCTGTTGGTCTAGGGGTATGATACTCGCTTTGGGTGCGAGTGGTCCCGGGTTCAAATCCCGGACGAACCCGAGTTTTTGAAGAAGTAACTTAGTGACTATTTAAATTCAACTATCTACAGGTTAGGCCTATGAGTTGAGCATGTCTCTAACACGCATGGTCCGTTGGTCTAGGGGTATGATACTCGCTTTGGGTGCGAGTGGTCCCGGGTTCAAATCCCGGACGGACTCGAGTTTTTCAAGAAGTATTTTAGTGACATTTAAATGCAACTAAATACAGGTTTGGCCTATGAGTGGAGCATGTTTATGATACGCATGATCCGTTGGTCTAGGGGTTTGATACTCGATTTGGGTGCGAGTGGTCCCCGGTTCAAATCCCGGTCGGACCCGAGTTTTTGAAGAAGTAACTTAGTGACTATTTAAATACAACTATCTACAGGTTAGGCCTATGAGTTGAGCATGTCTCTAACACGCATGGTCCGTTGGTCTAGGGGTATGATACTCGCTTTGGGTGCGAGTGGTCCCGGGTTCAAATCCCGGACGGACCCGAGTTTTTCAAGAAGTATTTTAGTGACATTTAAATGCAACTAAATACAGGTTTGGCCTATGAGTGGAGCATGTTTATGATACGCATGATCCGTTGGTCTAGGGGTTTGATACTCGATTTGGGTGCGAGTGATCCCCGGTTCAAATCCCGGTCGGACCCGAGTTTTTGAAGAAGTAACTTAGTGACTATTTAAATACAACTATCTACAGGTTAGGCCTATGAGTTGAGCATGTCTCAGATACGCATGGTCTGTTGGTCTAGGGGTATGATACTCGCTTTGGGTGCGAGTGGTCCCGGGTTCAAATCCCGGACGAACCCGAGTTTTTGAAGAAGTAACTTAGTGACTATTTAAATTCAACTATCTACAGGTTAGGCCTATGAGTTGAGCATGTCTCTAACACGCATGGTCCGTTGGTCTAGGGGTATGATACTCGCTTTGGGTGCGAGTGGTCCCGGGTTCAAATCCCGGACGGACCCGAGTTTTTCAAGAAGTATTTTAGTGACATTTAAATGCAACTAAATACAGGTTTGGCCTATGAGTGGAGCATGTTTATGATACGCATGATCCGTTGGTCTAGGGGTTTGATACTCGATTTGGGTGCGAGTGGTCCCCGGTTCAAATCCCGGTCGGACCCGAGTTTTTGAAGAAGTAACTTAGTGACTATTTAAATACAACTATCTACAGGTTAGGCCTATGAGTTGAGCATGTCTCTACCACGCATGGTCCGTTGGTCTAGGGGTATGATACTCGCTTTGGGTGCGAGTGGTCCCCTTTTCAAATCCCGGACGGACCCGAGTTTTTCAAGAAGTATTTTAATGACATTTAAATGCAACTAAATACAGGTTTGGCCTATGAGTTGAGCATGGCTCTGATACGCATGGTCCGTTGGTCTAGGGGTATGATACTCGCTTTGGGTACGAGTGGTCCCCTGTTCAAATCCCGGACGGACCCGAGTTTTTGAAGAAGTAACTTAGTGACTATTTAAATTCAACTATCTACAGGTTAGGCCTATGAGTTGAGCATGTCTCTAACACGCATGGTCCGTTGGTCTAGGGGTATGATACTCGCTTTGGGTGCGAGTGGTCCCGGGTTCAAATCCCGGACGGATCCGAGTTTTTCAAGAAGTATTTTAGTGACATTTAAATGCAACTAAATACAGGTTTGGCCTATGAGTTGAGCATGGCTCTGATACGCATGGTCCGTTGGTCTAGGGGTATGATACTCGCTTTGGGTACGAGTGGTCCCCTGTTCAAATCCCGGACGGACCCGAGTTTTTGAAGAAGTAACTTAGTGACTATTTAAATTCAACTATCTACAGGTTAGGCCTATGAGTTGAGCATGTCTCAGATACGCATGGTCTGTTGGTCTAGGGGTATGATACTCGCTTTGGGTGCGAGTGGTCCCGGGTTCAAATCCCGGACGAACCCGAGTTTTTGAAGAAGTAACTTAGTGACTATTTAAATTCAACTATCTACAGGTTAGGCCTATGAGTTGAGCATGTCTCTAACACGCATGGTCCGTTGGTCTAGGGGTATGATACTCGCTTTGGGTGCGAGTGGTCCCGGGTTCAAATCCCGGACGGACCCGAGTTTTTCAAGAAGTATTTTAGTGACATTTAAATGCAACTAAATACAGGTTTGGCCTATGAGTGGAGCATGTTTATGATACGCATGATCCGTTGGTCTAGGGGTTTGATACTCGATTTGGGTGCGAGTGGTCCCCGGTTCAAATCCCGGTCGGACCCGAGTTTTTGAAGAAGTAACTTAGTGACTATTTAAATACAACTATCTACAGGTTAGGCCTATGAGTTGAGCATGTCTCTACCACGCATGGTCCGTTGGTCTAGGGGTATGATACTCGCTTTGGGTGCGAGTGGTCCCCTTTTCAAATCCCGGACGGACCCGAGGTTTTGAAGAAGTAACTTAGTGACTATTTAAATTCAACTATCTACAGGTTAGGCCTATGAGTTGAGCATGTCTCAGATACGCATGGTCTGTTGGTCTAGGGGTATGATACTCGCTTTGGGTGCGAGTGGTCCCGGGTTCAAATCCCGGACGAACCCGAGTTTTTGAAGAAGTAACTTAGTGACTATTTAAATTCAACTATCTACAGGTTAGGCCTATGAGTTGAGCATGTCTCTAACACGCATGGTCCGTTGGTCTAGGGGTATGATACTCGCTTTGGGTGCGAGTGGTCCCGGGTTCAAATCCCGGACGGACCCGAGTTTTTCAAGAAGTATTTTAGTGACATTTAAATGCAACTAAATACAGGTTTGGCCTATGAGTGGAGCATGTTTATGATACGCATGATCCGTTGGTCTAGGGGTTTGATACTCGATTTGGGTGCGAGTGGTCCCCGGTTCAAATCCCGGTCGGACCCGAGTTTTTGAAGAAGTAACTTAGTGACTATTTAAATTCAACTATCTACAGGTTAGGCCTATGAGTTGAGCATGTCTCAGATACGCATGGTCTGTTGGTCTAGGGGTATGATACTCGCTTTGGGTGCGAGTGGTCCCGGGTTCAAATCCCGGACGAACCCGAGTTTTTGAAGAAGTAACTTAGTGACTATTTAAATTCAACTATCTACAGGTTAGGCCTATGAGTTGAGCATGTTTATGATACGCATGATCCGTTGGTCTAGGGGTTTGATACTCGATTTGGGTGCGAGTGGTCCCCGGTTCAAATCCCGGTCGGACCCGAGTTTTTGAAGAAGTAACTTAGTGACTATTTAAATACAACTATCTACAGGTTAGGCCTATGAGTTGAGCATGTCTCTACCACGCATGGTCCGTTGGTCTAGGGGTATGATACTCGCTTTGGGTGCGAGTGGTCCCCTTTTCAAATCCCGGACGGACCCGAGGTTTTGAAGAAGTAACTTAGTGACTATTTAAATTCAACTATCTACAGGTTAGGCCTATGAGTTGAGCATGTCTCAGATACGCATGGTCTGTTGGTCTAGGGGTATGATACTCGCTTTGGGTGCGAGTGGTCCCGGGTTCAAATCCCGGACGAACCCGAGTTTTTGAAGAAGTAACTTAGTGACTATTTAAATTCAACTATCTACAGGTTAGGCCTATGAGTTGAGCATGTCTCTAACACGCATGGTCCGTTGGTCTAGGGGTATGATACTCGCTTTGGGTGCGAGTGGTCCCGGGTTCAAATCCCGGACGGACCCGAGTTTTTCAAGAAGTATTTTAGTGACATTAAAATGCAACTAAATACAGGTTTGGCCTATGAGTTGAGCATGGCTCTGATACGCATGGTCCGTTGGTCTAGGGGTATGATACTCGCTTTGGGTACGAGTGGTCCCCTGTTCAAATCCCGGACGGACCCGAGTTTTTGAAGAAGTAACTTAGTGACTATTTAAATTCAACTATCTACAGGTTAGGCCTATGAGTTGAGCATGTCTCAGATACGCATGGTCTGTTGGTCTAGGGGTATGATACTCGCTTTGGGTGCGAGTGGTCCCGGGTTCAAATCCCGGACGAACCCGAGTTTTTGAAGAAGTAACTTAGTGACTATTTAAATTCAACTATCTACAGGTTAGGCCTATGAGTTGAGCATGTCTCTAACACGCATGGTCCGTTGGTCTAGGGGTATGATACTCGCTTTGGGTGCGAGTGGTCCCGGGTTCAAATCCCGGACGGATCCGAGTTTTTCAAGAAGTATTTTAGTGACATTTAAATGCAACTAAATACAGGTTTGGCCTATGAGTTGAGCATGGCTCTGATACGCATGGTCCGTTGGTCTAGGGGTATGATACTCGCTTTGGGTACGAGTGGTCCCCTGTTCAAATCCCGGACGGACCCGAGTTTTTGAAGAAGTAACTTAGTGACTATTTAAATTCAACTATCTACAGGTTAGGCCTATGAGTTGAGCATGTCTCAGATACGCATGGTCTGTTGGTCTAGGGGTATGATACTCGCTTTGGGTGCGAGTGGTCCCGGGTTCAAATCCCGGACGAACCCGAGTTTTTGAAGAAGTAACTTAGTGACTATTTAAATTCAACTATCTACAGGTTAGGCCTATGAGTTGAGCATGTCTCTAACACGCATGGTCCGTTGGTCTAGGGGTATGATACTCGCTTTGGGTGCGAGTGGTCCCGGGTTCAAATCCCGGACGGACTCGAGTTTTTCAAGAAGTATTTTAGTGACATTTAAATGCAACTAAATACAGGTTTGGCCTATGAGTGGAGCATGTTTATGATACGCATGATCCGTTGGTCTAGGGGTTTGATACTCGATTTGGGTGCGAGTGGTCCCCGGTTCAAATCCCGGTCGGACCCGAGTTTTTGAAGAAGTAACTTAGTGACTATTTAAATACAACTATCTACAGGTTAGGCCTATGAGTTGAGCATGTCTCTACCACGCATGGTCCGTTGGTCTAGGGGTATGATACTCGCTTTGGGTGCGAGTGGTCCCGGGTTCAAATCCCGGACGGATCCGAGTTTTTCAAGAAGTATTTTAGTGACATTTAAATGCAACTAAATACAGGTTTGGCCTATGAGTTGAGCATGGCTCTGATACGCATGGTCCGTTGGTCTAGGGGTATGATACTCGCTTTGGGTACGAGTGGTCCCCTGTTCAAATCCCGGACGGACCCGAGTTTTTGAAGAAGTAACTTAGTGACTATTTAAATTCAACTATCTACAGGTTAGGCCTATGAGTTGAGCATGTCTCAGATACGCATGGTCTGTTGGTCTAGGGGTATGATACTCGCTTTGGGTGCGAGTGGTCCCGGGTTCAAATCCCGGACGAACCCGAGTTTTTGAAGAAGTAACTTAGTGACTATTTAAATTCAACTATCTACAGGTTAGGCCTATGAGTTGAGCATGTCTCTAACACGCATGGTCCGTTGGTCTAGGGGTATGATACTCGCTTTGGGTGCGAGTGGTCCCGGGTTCAAATCCCGGACGGACTCGAGTTTTTCAAGAAGTATTTTAGTGACATTTAAATGCAACTAAATACAGGTTTGGCCTATGAGTGGAGCATGTTTATGATACGCATGATCCGTTGGTCTAGGGGTTTGATACTCGATTTGGGTGCGAGTGGTCCCCGGTTCAAATCCCGGTCGGACCCGAGTTTTTGAAGAAGTAACTTAGTGACTATTTAAATACAACTATCTACAGGTTAGGCCTATGAGTTGAGCATGTCTCTACCACGCATGGTCCGTTGGTCTAGGGGTATGATACTCGCTTTGGGTGCGAGTGGTCCCGGGTTCAAATCCCGGACGGACCCCAGTTTTTCAAGATGTATTTTAGTGACATTTAAATGCAACTAAATACAGGTTTGGCCTATGAGTTGAGCATGGCTCTGATACGCATGGTCCGTTGGTCTAGGGGTATGATACTCGCTTTGGGTACGAGTGGTCCCTTGTTCAAATCCCGGACGGACCCGAGTTTTTGAAGAAGTAACTTGGTGACTATTTAAATTCAACTATCTACAGGTTACGCCTATGAGTTGAGCATGTCTCAGATACGCATGGTCTGTTGGTCTAGGGGTATGATACTCGCTTTGGGTGCGAGTGGTCCCGGGTTCAAATCCCGGACGAACCCGAGTTTTTGAAGAAGTAACTTAGTGACTATTTAAATTCAACTATCTACAGGTTAGGCCTATGAGTTGAGCATGTCTCTAACACGCATGGTCCGTTGGTCTAGGGGTATGATACTCGCTTTGGGTGCGAGTGGTCCCGGGTTCAAATCCCGGACGGACTCGAGTTTTTCAAGAAGTATTTTAGTGACATTTAAATGCAACTAAATACAGGTTTGGCCTATGAGTGGAGCATGTTTATGATACGCATGATCCGTTGGTCTAGGGGTTTGATACTCGATTTGGGTGCGAGTGGTCCCCGGTTCAAATCCCGGTCGGACCCGAGTTTTTGAAGAAGTAACTTAGTGACTATTTAAATACAACTATCTACAGGTTAGGCCTATGAGTTGAGCATGTCTCTACCACGCATGGTCCGTTGGTCTAGGGGTATGATACTCGCTTTGGGTGCGAGTGGTCCCCTTTTCAAATCCCGGACGGACCCGAGTTTTTGAAGAAGTAACTTAGTGACTATTTAAATTCAACTATCTACAGGTTAGGCCTATGAGTTGAGCATGTCTCTAACACGCATGGTCCGTTGGTCTAGGGGTATGATACTCGCTTTGGGTGCGAGTGGTCCCGGGTTCAAATCCCGGACGGACTCGAGTTTTTCAAGAAGTATTTTAGTGACATTTAAATGCAACTAAATACAGGTTTGGCCTATGAGTGGAGCATGTTTATGATACGCATGATCCGTTGGTCTAGGGGTTTGATACTCGATTTGGGTGCGAGTGGTCCCCGGTTCAAATCCCGGTCGGACCCGAGTTTTTGAAGAAGTAACTTAGTGACTATTTAAATACAACTATCTACAGGTTAGGCCTATGAGTTGAGCATGTCTCTACCACGCATGGTCCGTTGGTCTAGGGGTATGATACTCGCTTTGGGTGCGAGTGGTCCCGGGTTCAAATCCCGGACGGATCCGAGTTTTTCAAGAAGTATTTTAGTGACATTTAAATGCAACTAAATACAGGTTTGGCCTATGAGTTGAGCATGGCTCTGATACGCATGGTCCGTTGGTCTAGGGGTATGATACTCGCTTTGGGTACGAGTGGTCCCCTGTTCAAATCCCGGACGGACCCGAGTTTTTGAAGAAGTAACTTAGTGACTATTTAAATTCAACTATCTACAGGTTAGGCCTATGAGTTGAGCATGTCTCAGATACGCATGGTCTGTTGGTCTAGGGGTATGATACTCGCTTTGGGTGCGAGTGGTCCCGGGTTCAAATCCCGGACGAACCCGAGTTTTTGAAGAAGTAACTTAGTGACTATTTAAATTCAACTATCTACAGGTTAGGCCTATGAGTTGAGCATGTCTCTAACACGCATGGTCCGTTGGTCTAGGGGTATGATACTCGCTTTGGGTGCGAGTGGTCCCGGGTTCAAATCCCGGACGGACTCGAGTTTTTCAAGAAGTATTTTAGTGACATTTAAATGCAACTAAATACAGGTTTGGCCTATGAGTGGAGCATGTTTATGATACGCATGATCCGTTGGTCTAGGGGTTTGATACTCGATTTGGGTGCGAGTGGTCCCCGGTTCAAATCCCGGTCGGACCCGAGTTTTTGAAGAAGTAACTTAGTGACTATTTAAATACAACTATCTACAGGTTAGGCCTATGAGTTGAGCATGTCTCTACCACGCATGGTCCGTTGGTCTAGGGGTATGATACTCGCTTTGGGTGCGAGTGGTCCCGGGTTCAAATCCCGGACGGACCCCAGTTTTTCAAGATGTATTTTAGTGACATTTAAATGCAACTAAATACAGGTTTGGCCTATGAGTTGAGCATGGCTCTGATACGCATGGTCCGTTGGTCTAGGGGTATGATACTCGCTTTGGGTACGAGTGGTCCCTTGTTCAAATCCCGGACGGACCCGAGTTTTTGAAGAAGTAACTTAGTGACTATTTAAATTCAACTATCTACAGGTTACGCCTATGAGTTGAGCATGTCTCAGATACGCATGGTCTGTTGGTCTAGGGGTATGATACTCGCTTTGGGTGCGAGTGGTCCCGGGTTCAAATCCCGGACGAACCCGAGTTTTTGAAGAAGTAACTTAGTGACTATTTAAATTCAACTATCTACAGGTTAGGCCTATGAGTTGAGCATGTCTCTAACACGCATGGTCCGTTGGTCTAGGGGTATGATACTCGCTTTGGGTGCGAGTGGTCCCGGGTTCAAATCCCGGACGGACCCGAGTTTTTCAAGAAGTATTTTAGTGACATTTAAATGCAACTAAATACAGGTTTGGCCTATGAGTGGAGCATGTTTATGATACGCATGATCCGTTGGTCTAGGGGTTTGATACTCTATTTGGGTGCGAGTGGTCCCCGGTTCAAATCCCGGTCGGACCCGAGTTTTTGAAGAAGTAACTTAGTGACTATTTAAATACAACTATCTACAGGTTTGGCCTATGAGTTGAGCATGGCTCTGATACGCATGGTCCGTTGGTCTAGGGGTATGATACTCGCTTTGGGTACGAGTGGTCCCCTGTTCAAATCCCGGACGGACCCGAGTTTTTGAAGAAGTAACTTAGTGACTATTTAAATTCAACTATCTACAGGTTAGGCCTATGAGTTGAGCATGTCTCAGATACGCATGGTCTGTTGGTCTAGGGGTATGATACTCGCTTTGGGTGCGAGTGGTCCCGGGTTCAAATCCCGGACGAACCCGAGTTTTTGAAGAAGTAACTTAGTGACTATTTAAATTCAACTATCTACAGGTTAGGCCTATGAGTTGAGCATGTCTCTAACACGCATGGTCCGTTGGTCTAGGGGTATGATACTCGCTTTGGGTGCGAGTGGTCCCGGGTTCAAATCCCGGACGGACCCGAGTTTTTCAAGAAGTATTTTAGTGACATTTAAATGCAACTAAATACAGGTTTGGCCTATGAGTGGAGCATGTTTATGATACGCATGATCCGTTGGTCTAGGGGTTTGATACTCGATTTGGGTGCGAGTGGTCCCCGGTTCAAATCCCGGTCGGACCCGAGTTTTTGAAGAAGTAACTTAGTGACTATTTAAATTCAACTATCTACAGGTTAGGCCTATGAGTTGAGCATGTCTCAGATACGCATGGTCTGTTGGTCTAGGGGTATGATACTCGCTTTGGGTGCGAGTGGTCCCGGGTTCAAATCCCGGACGAACCCGAGTTTTTGAAGAAGTAACTTAGTGACTATTTAAATTCAACTATCTACAGGTTAGGCCTATGAGTTGAGCATGTTTATGATACGCATGATCCGTTGGTCTAGGGGTTTGATACTCGATTTGGGTGCGAGTGGTCCCCGGTTCAAATCCCGGTCGGACCCGAGTTTTTGAAGAAGTAACTTAGTGACTATTTAAATACAACTATCTACAGGTTAGGCCTATGAGTTGAGCATGTCTCTACCACGCATGGTCCGTTGGTCTAGGGGTATGATACTCGCTTTGGGTGCGAGTGGTCCCCTTTTCAAATCCCGGACGGACCCGAGGTTTTGAAGAAGTAACTTAGTGACTATTTAAATTCAACTATCTACAGGTTAGGCCTATGAGTTGAGCATGTCTCAGATACGCATGGTCTGTTGGTCTAGGGGTATGATACTCGCTTTGGGTGCGAGTGGTCCCGGGTTCAAATCCCGGACGAACCCGAGTTTTTGAAGAAGTAACTTAGTGACTATTTAAATTCAACTATCTACAGGTTAGGCCTATGAGTTGAGCATGTCTCTAACACGCATGGTCCGTTGGTCTAGGGGTATGATACTCGCTTTGGGTGCGAGTGGTCCCGGGTTCAAATCCCGGACGGACCCGAGTTTTTCAAGAAGTATTTTAGTGACATTAAAATGCAACTAAATACAGGTTTGGCCTATGAGTTGAGCATGGCTCTGATACGCATGGTCCGTTGGTCTAGGGGTATGATACTCGCTTTGGGTACGAGTGGTCCCCTGTTCAAATCCCGGACGGACCCGAGTTTTTGAAGAAGTAACTTAGTGACTATTTAAATTCAACTATCTACAGGTTAGGCCTATGAGTTGAGCATGTCTCAGATACGCATGGTCTGTTGGTCTAGGGGTATGATACTCGCTTTGGGTGCGAGTGGTCCCGGGTTCAAATCCCGGACGAACCCGAGTTTTTGAAGAAGTAACTTAGTGACTATTTAAATTCAACTATCTACAGGTTAGGCCTATGAGTTGAGCATGTCTCTAACACGCATGGTCCGTTGGTCTAGGGGTATGATACTCGCTTTGGGTGCGAGTGGTCCCGGGTTCAAATCCCGGACGGATCCGAGTTTTTCAAGAAGTATTTTAGTGACATTTAAATGCAACTAAATACAGGTTTGGCCTATGAGTTGAGCATGGCTCTGATACGCATGGTCCGTTGGTCTAGGGGTATGATACTCGCTTTGGGTACGAGTGGTCCCCTGTTCAAATCCCGGACGGACCCGAGTTTTTGAAGAAGTAACTTAGTGACTATTTAAATTCAACTATCTACAGGTTAGGCCTATGAGTTGAGCATGTCTCAGATACGCATGGTCTGTTGGTCTAGGGGTATGATACTCGCTTTGGGTGCGAGTGGTCCCGGGTTCAAATCCCGGACGAACCCGAGTTTTTGAAGAAGTAACTTAGTGACTATTTAAATTCAACTATCTACAGGTTAGGCCTATGAGTTGAGCATGTCTCTAACACGCATGGTCCGTTGGTCTAGGGGTATGATACTCGCTTTGGGTGCGAGTGGTCCCGGGTTCAAATCCCGGACGGACTCGAGTTTTTCAAGAAGTATTTTAGTGACATTTAAATGCAACTAAATACAGGTTTGGCCTATGAGTGGAGCATGTTTATGATACGCATGATCCGTTGGTCTAGGGGTTTGATACTCGATTTGGGTGCGAGTGGTCCCCGGTTCAAATCCCGGTCGGACCCGAGTTTTTGAAGAAGTAACTTAGTGACTATTTAAATACAACTATCTACAGGTTAGGCCTATGAGTTGAGCATGTCTCTACCACGCATGGTCCGTTGGTCTAGGGGTATGATACTCGCTTTGGGTGCGAGTGGTCCCCTTTTCAAATCCCGGACGGACCCGAGTTTTTGAAGAAGTAACTTAGTGACTATTTAAATTCAACTATCTACAGGTTAGGCCTATGAGTTGAGCATGTCTCTAACACGCATGGTCCGTTGGTCTAGGGGTATGATACTCGCTTTGGGTGCGAGTGGTCCCGGGTTCAAATCCCGGACGGATCCGAGTTTTTCAAGAAGTATTTTAGTGACATTTAAATGCAACTAAATACAGGTTTGGCCTATGAGTTGAGCATGGCTCTGATACGCATGGTCCGTTGGTCTAGGGGTATGATACTCGCTTTGGGTACGAGTGGTCCCCTGTTCAAATCCCGGACGGACCCGAGTTTTTGAAGAAGTAACTTAGTGACTATTTAAATTCAACTATCTACAGGTTAGGCCTATGAGTTGAGCATGTCTCAGATACGCATGGTCTGTTGGTCTAGGGGTATGATACTCGCTTTGGGTGCGAGTGGTCCCGGGTTCAAATCCCGGACGAACCCGAGTTTTTGAAGAAGTAACTTAGTGACTATTTAAATTCAACTATCTACAGGTTAGGCCTATGAGTTGAGCATGTCTCTAACACGCATGGTCCGTTGGTCTAGGGGTATGATACTCGCTTTGGGTGCGAGTGGTCCCGGGTTCAAATCCCGGACGGACTCGAGTTTTTCAAGAAGTATTTTAGTGACATTTAAATGCAACTAAATACAGGTTTGGCCTATGAGTGGAGCATGTTTATGATACGCATGATCCGTTGGTCTAGGGGTTTGATACTCGATTTGGGTGCGAGTGGTCCCCGGTTCAAATCCCGGTCGGACCCGAGTTTTTGAAGAAGTAACTTAGTGACTATTTAAATACAACTATCTACAGGTTAGGCCTATGAGTTGAGCATGTCTCTACCACGCATGGTCCGTTGGTCTAGGGGTATGATACTCGCTTTGGGTGCGAGTGGTCCCGGGTTCAAATCCCGGACGGACCCCAGTTTTTCAAGATGTATTTTAGTGACATTTAAATGCAACTAAATACAGGTTTGGCCTATGAGTTGAGCATGGCTCTGATACGCATGGTCCGTTGGTCTAGGGGTATGATACTCGCTTTGGGTACGAGTGGTCCCTTGTTCAAATCCCGGACGGACCCGAGTTTTTGAAGAAGTAACTTAGTGACTATTTAAATTCAACTATCTACAGGTTACGCCTATGAGTTGAGCATGTCTCAGATACGCATGGTCTGTTGGTCTAGGGGTATGATACTCGCTTTGGGTGCGAGTGGTCCCGGGTTCAAATCCCGGACGAACCCGAGTTTTTGAAGAAGTAACTTAGTGACTATTTAAATTCAACTATCTACAGGTTAGGCCTATGAGTTGAGCATGTCTCTAACACGCATGGTCCGTTGGTCTAGGGGTATGATACTCGCTTTGGGTGCGAGTGGTCCCGGGTTCAAATCCCGGACGGACCCGAGTTTTTCAAGAAGTATTTTAGTGACATTTAAATGCAACTAAATACAGGTTTGGCCTATGAGTGGAGCATGTTTATGATACGCATGATCCGTTGGTCTAGGGGTTTGATACTCTATTTGGGTGCGAGTGGTCCCCGGTTCAAATCCCGGTCGGACCCGAGTTTTTGAAGAAGTAACTTAGTGACTATTTAAATACAACTATCTACAGGTTAGGCCTATGAGTTGAGCATGTCTCTACCACGCATGGTCCGTTGGTCTAGCGGTATGATACTCGCTTTGGGTGCGAGTGGTCCCGGGTTCAAATCCCGGACGGACCCGAGTTTTTCAAGAAGTATTTTAATGACATTTAAATGCAACTAAATACAGGTTTGGCCTATGAGTTGAGCATGGCTCTGATACGCATGGTCCGTTGGTCTAGGGGTATGATACTCGCTTTGGGTACGAGTGGTCCCCTGTTCAAATCCCGGACGGACCCGAGTTTTTGAAGAAGTAACTTAGTGACTATTTAAATTCAACTATCTACAGGTTAGGCCTATGAGTTGAGCATGTCTCAGATACGCATGGTCTGTTGGTCTAGGGGTATGATACTCGCTTTGGGTGCGAGTGGTCCCGGGTTCAAATCCCGGACGAACCCGAGTTTTTGAAGAAGTAACTTAGTGACTATTTAAATTCAACTATCTACAGGTTAGGCCTATGAGTTGAGCATGTCTCTAACACGCATGGTCCGTTGGTCTAGGGGTATGATACTCGCTTTGGGTGCGAGTGGTCCCGGGTTCAAATCCCGGACGGACCCGAGTTTTTCAAGAAGTATTTTAGTGACATTTAAATGCAACTAAATACAGGTTTGGCCTATGAGTGGAGCATGTTTATGATACGCATGATCCGTTGGTCTAGGGGTTTGATACTCGATTTGGGTGCGAGTGATCCCCGGTTCAAATCCCGGTCGGACCCGAGTTTTTGAAGAAGTAACTTAGTGACTATTTAAATACAACTATCTACAGGTTAGGCCTATGAGTTGAGCATGTCTCTACCACGCATGGTCCGTTGGTCTAGGGGTATGATACTCGCTTTGGGTGCGAGTGGTCCCCTTTTCAAATCCCGGACGGACCCGAGTTTTTGAAGAAGAAACTTAGTGACTATTTAAATTCAACTATCTACAGGTTAGGCCTATGAGTTGAGCATGTCTCAGATACGCATGGTCTGTTGGTCTAGGGGTATGATACTCGCTTTGGGTGCGAGTGGTCCCGGGTTCAAATCCCGGACGAACCCGAGTTTTTGAAGAAGTAACTTAGTGACTATTTAAATTCAACTATCTACAGGTTAGGCCTATGAGTTGAGCATGTCTCTAACACGCATGGTCCGTTGGTCTAGGGGTATGATACTCGCTTTGGGTGCGAGTGGTCCCGGGTTCAAATCCCGGACGGACCCGAGTTTTTCAAGAAGTATTTTAGTGACATTTAAATGCAACTAAATACAGGTTTGGCCTATGAGTTGAGCATGGCTCTGATACACATGGTCCGTTGGTCTAGGGGTATGATACTCGCTTTGGGTACGAGTGGTCCCCTGTTCAAATCCCGGACGGACCCGAGTTTTTGAAGAAGTAACTTAGTGACTATTTAAATTCAACTATCTACAGGTTAGGCCTATGAGTTGAGCATGTTTATGATACGCATGGTCTGTTGGTCTAGGGGTATGATACTCGCTTTGGGTGCGAGTGGTCCCGGGTTCAAATCCCGGACGAACCCGAGTTTTTGAAGAAGTAACTTAGTGACTATTTAAATTCAACTATCTACAGGTTAGGCCTATGAGTTGAGCATGTCTCTAACACGCATGGTCCGTTGGTCTAGGGGTATGATACTCGCTTTGGGTGCGAGTGGTCCCGGGTTCAAATCCCGGACGGACCCGAGTTTTTCAAGAAGTATTTTAGTGACATTTAAATGCAACTAAATACAGGTTTGGCCTATGAGTTGAGCATGGCTCTGATACGCATGGTCCGTTGGTCTAGGGGTATGATACTCGCTTTGGGTACGAGTGGTCCCCTGTTCAAATCCCGGACGGACCCGAGTTTTTGAAGAAGTAACTTAGTGACTATTTAAATTCAACTATCTACAGGTTAGGCCTATGAGTTGAGCATGTCTCAGATACGCATGGTCTGTTGGTCTAGGGGTATGATACTCGCTTTGGGTGCGAGTGGTCCCGGGTTCAAATCCCGGACGAACCCGAGTTTTTGAAGAAGTAACTTAGTGACTATTTAAATTCAACTATCTACAGGTTAGGCCTATGAGTTGAGCATGTCTCTAACACGCATGGTCCGTTGGTCTAGGGGTATGATACTCGCTTTGGGTGCGAGTGGTCCCGGGTTCAAATCCCGGACGGACCCGAGTTTTTCAAGAAGTATTTTAGTGACATTTAAATGCAACTAAATACAGGTTTGGCCTATGAGTGGAGCATGTTTATGATACGCATGATCCGTTGGTCTAGGGGTTTGATACTCGATTTGGGTGCGAGTGGTCCCCGGTTCAAATCCCGGTCGGACCCGAGTTTTTGAAGAAGTAACTTAGTGACTATTTAAATACAACTATCTACAGGTTAGGCCTATGAGTTGAGCATGTCTCTACCACGCATGGTCCGTTGGTCTAGGGGTATGATACTCGCTTTGGGTGCGAGTGGTCCCCTTTTCAAATCCCGGACGGACCCGAGGTTTTGAAGAAGTAACTTAGTGACTATTTAAATTCAACTATCTACAGGTTAGGCCTATGAGTTGAGCATGTCTCAGATACGCATGGTCTGTTGGTCTAGGGGTATGATACTCGCTTTGGGTGCGAGTGGTCCCGGGTTCAAATCCCGGACGAACCCGAGTTTTTGAAGAAGTAACTTAGTGACTATTTAAATTCAACTATCTACAGGTTAGGCCTATGAGTTGAGCATGTCTCTAACACGCATGGTCCGTTGGTCTAGGGGTATGATACTCGCTTTGGGTGCGAGTGGTCCCGGGTTCAAATCCCGGACGGACCCGAGTTTTTCAAGAAGTATTTTAGTGACATTTAAATGCAACTAAATACAGGTTTGGCCTATGAGTGGAGCATGTTTATGATACGCATGATCCGTTGGTCTAGGGGTTTGATACTCGATTTGGGTGCGAGTGGTCCCCGGTTCAAATCCCGGTCGGACCCGAGTTTTTGAAGAAGTAACTTAGTGACTATTTAAATTCAACTATCTACAGGTTAGGCCTATGAGTTGAGCATGTCTCAGATACGCATGGTCTGTTGGTCTAGGGGTATGATACTCGCTTTGGGTGCGAGTGGTCCCGGGTTCAAATCCCGGACGAACCCGAGTTTTTGAAGAAGTAACTTAGTGACTATTTAAATTCAACTATCTACAGGTTAGGCCTATGAGTTGAGCATGTCTCTAACACGCATGGTCCGTTGGTCTAGGGGTAAGATACTCGCTTTGGGTGCGAGTGGTCCCGGGTTCAAATCCCGGACGGACCCGAGTTTTTCAAGAAGTATTTTAGTGACATTTAAATGCAACTAAATACAGGTTTGGCCTATGAGTGGAGCATGTTTATGATACGCATGATCCGTTGGTCTAGGGGTTTGATACTCGATTTGGGTGCGAGTGGTCCCCGGTTCAAATCCCGGTCGGACCCGAGTTTTTGAAGAAGTAACTTAGTGACTATTTAAATACAACTATCTACAGGTTAGGCCTATGAGTTGAGCATGTCTCTACCACGCATGGTCCGTTGGTCTAGGGGTATGATACTCGCTTTGGGTGCGAGTGGTCCCGGGTTCAAATCCCGGACGGACCCGAGTTTTTCAAGAAGTATTTTAGTGACATTAAAATGCAACTAAATACAGGTTTGGCCTATGAGTTGAGCATGGCTCTGATACGCATGGTCCGTTGGTCTAGGGGTATGATACTCGCTTTGGGTACGAGTGGTCCCCTGTTCAAATCCCGGACGGACCCGAGTTTTTGAAGAAGTAACTTAGTGACTATTTAAATTCAACTATCTACAGGTTAGGCCTATGAGTTGAGCATGTCTCAGATACGCATGGTCTGTTGGTCTAGGGGTATGATACTCGCTTTGGGTGCGAGTGGTCCCGGGTTCAAATCCCGGACGAACCCGAGTTTTTGAAGAAGTAACTTAGTGACTATTTAAATTCAACTATCTACAGGTTAGGCCTATGAGTTGAGCATGTCTCTAACACGCATGGTCCGTTGGTCTAGGGGTATGATACTCGCTTTGGGTGCGAGTGGTCCCGGGTTCAAATCCCGGACGGATCCGAGTTTTTCAAGAAGTATTTTAGTGACATTTAAATGCAACTAAATACAGGTTTGGCCTATGAGTTGAGCATGGCTCTGATACGCATGGTCCGTTGGTCTAGGGGTATGATACTCGCTTTGGGTACGAGTGGTCCCCTGTTCAAATCCCGGACGGACCCGAGTTTTTGAAGAAGTAACTTAGTGACTATTTAAATTCAACTATCTACAGGTTAGGCCTATGAGTTGAGCATGTCTCAGATACGCATGGTCTGTTGGTCTAGGGGTATGATACTCGCTTTGGGTGCGAGTGGTCCCGGGTTCAAATCCCGGACGAACCCGAGTTTTTGAAGAAGTAACTTAGTGACTATTTAAATTCAACTATCTACAGGTTAGGCCTATGAGTTGAGCATGTCTCTAACACGCATGGTCCGTTGGTTTAGGGGTATGATACTCGCTTTGGGTGCGAGTGGTCCCGGGTTCAAATCCCGGACGGACTCGAGTTTTTCAAGAAGTATTTTAGTGACATTTAAATGCAACTAAATACAGGTTTGGCCTATGAGTGGAGCATGTTTATGATACGCATGATCCGTTGGTCTAGGGGTTTGATACTCGATTTGGGTGCGAGTGGTCCCCGGTTCAAATCCCGGTCGGACCCGAGTTTTTG
The DNA here is from genome assembly GCF_054372755.1 of Phalangium opilio. Taxonomy (NCBI): domain Eukaryota; kingdom Metazoa; phylum Arthropoda; class Arachnida; order Opiliones; family Phalangiidae; genus Phalangium; species Phalangium opilio. Next base: position 2,274,142 of record NW_028324241.1, read on the forward strand.
AAGAAGTAACTTAGTGACTATTTAAATACAACTATCTACAGGTTAGGCCTATGAGTTGAGCATGTCTCTACCACGCATGGTCCGTTGGTCTAGGGGTATGATACTCGCTTTGGGTGCGAGTGGTCCCCTTTTCAAATCCCGGACGGACCCGAGTTTTTGAAGAAGTAACTTAGTGACTATTTAAATTCAACTATCTACAGGTTAGGCCTATGAGTTGAGCATGTCTCAGATACGCATGGTCTGTTGGTCTAGGGGTATGATACTCGCTTTGGGTGCGAGTGGTCCCGGGTTCAAATCCCGGACGAACCCGAGTTTTTGAAGAAGTAACTTAGTGACTATTTAAATTCAACTATCTACAGGTTAGGCCTATGAGTTGAGCATGTCTCTAACACGCATGGTCCGTTGGTCTAGGGGTATGATACTCGCTTTGGGTGCGAGTGGTCCCGGGTTCAAATCCCGGACGGACCCGAGTTTTTCAAGAAGTATTTTAGTGACATTTAAATGCAACTAAATACAGGTTTGGCCTATGAGTGGAGCATGTTTATGATACGCATGATCCGTTGGTCTAGGGGTTTGATACTCGATTTGGGTGCGAGTGGTCCCCGGTTCAAATCCCGGTCGGACCCGAGTTTTTGAAGAAGTAACTTAGTGACTATTTAAATTCAACTATCTACAGGTTAGGCCTATGAGTTGAGCATGTCTCAGATACGCATGGTCTGTTGGTCTAGGGGTATGATACTCGCTTTGGGTGCGAGTGGTCCCGGGTTCAAATCCCGGACGAACCCGAGTTTTTGAAGAAGTAACTTAGTGACTATTTAAATTCAACTATCTACAGGTTAGGCCTATGAGTTGAGCATGTCTCTAACACGCATGGTCCGTTGGTCTAGGGGTAAGATACTCGCTTTGGGTGCGAGTGGTCCCGGGTTCAAATCCCGGACGGACCCGAGTTTTTCAAGAAGTATTTTAGTGACATTTAAATGCAACTAAATACAGGTTTGGCCTATGAGTGGAGCATGTTTATGATACGCATGATCCGTTGGTCTAGGGGTTTGATACTCGATTTGGGTGCGAGTGGTCCCCGGTTCAAATCCCGGTCGGACCCGAGTTTTTGAAGAAGTAACTTAGTGACTATTTAAATACAACTATCTACAGGTTAGGCCTATGAGTTGAGCATGTCTCTACCACGCATGGTCCATTGGTCTAGGGGTATGATACTCGCTTTGGGTGCGAGTGGTCCCGGGTTCAAATCCCGGACGGACCCGAGTTTTTCAAGAAGTATTTTAGTGACATTAAAATGCAACTAAATACAGGTTTGGCCTATGAGTTGAGCATGGCTCTGATACGCATGGTCCGTTGGTCTAGGGGTATGATACTCGCTTTGGGTACGAGTGGTCCCCTGTTCAAATCCCGGACGAACCCGAGTTTTTGAAGAAGTAACTTAGTGACTATTTAAATTCAACTATCTACAGGTTAGGCCTATGAGTTGAGCATGTCTCAGATACGCATGGTCTATTGGTCTAGGGGTATGATACTCGCTTTGGGTGCGAGTGGTCCCGGGTTCAAATCCCGGACGAACCCGAGTTTTTGAAGAAGTAACTTAGTGACTATTTAAATTCAACTATCTACAGGTTAGGCCTATGAGTTGAGCATGTCTCTAACACGCATGGTCCGTTGGTCTAGGGGTATGATACTCGCTTTGGGTGCGAGTGGTCCCGGGTTCAAATCCCGGACGGACCCGAGTTTTTCAAGAAGTATTTTAGTGACATTAAAATGCAACTAAATACAGGTTTGGCCTATGAGTTGAGCATGGCTCTGATACGCATGGTCCGTTGCTCTAGGGGTATGATACTCGCTTTGGGTACGAGTGGTCCCCTGTTCAAATCCCGGACGGACCCGAGTTTTTGAAGAAGTAACTTAGTGACTATTTAAATTCAACTATCTACAGGTTAGGCCTATGAGTTGAGCATGTCTCAGATACGCATGGTCTGTTGGTCTAGGGGTATGATACTTGCTTTGGGTGCGAGTGGTCCCGGGTTCAAATCCCGGACGAGCCCGAGTTTTTGAAGAAGTAACTTAGTGACTATTTAAATTCAACTATCTACAGGTTAGGCCTATGAGTTGAGCATGTCTCTAACACGCATGGTCCGTTGGTCTAGGGGTATGATACTCGCTTTGGGTGCGAGTGGTCCCGGGTTCAAATCCCGGACGGACCCGAGTTTTTCAAGAAGTATTTTAGTGAGATTAAAATGCAACTAAATACAGGTTTGGCCTATGAGTTGAGCATGGCTCTGATACGCATGGTCCGTTGGTCTAGGGGTATGATACTCGCTTTGGGTACGAGTGGTCCCCTGTTCAAATCCCGGACGGACCCGAGTTTTTGAAGAAGTAACTTAGTGACTATTTAAATTCAACTATCTACAGGTTAGGCCTATGAGTTGAGCATGTCTCAGATACGCATGGTCTGTTGGTCTAGGGGTATGATACTTGCTTTGGGTGCGAGTGGTCCCGGGTTCAAATCCCGGACGAGCCCGAGTTTTTGAAGAAGTAACTTAGTGACTATTTAAATTCAACTATCTACAGGTTAGGCCTATGAGTTGAGCATGTCTCTAACACGCATGGTCCGTTGGTCTAGGGGTATGATACTCGCTTTGGGTGCGAGTGGTCCCGGGTTCAAATCCCGGACGGACCCGAGTTTTTCAAGAAGTATTTTAGTGAGATTAAAATGCAACTAAATACAGGTTTGGCCTATGAGTTGAGCATGGCTCTGATACGCATGGTCCGTTGGTCTAGGGGTATGATACTCGCTTTGGGTACGAGTGGTCCCCTGTTCAAATTCCGGACGGACCCGAGTTTTTGAAGAAGTAACTTAGTGACTATTTAAATTCAACTATCTACAGGTTAGGCCTATGAGTTGAGCATGTCTCAGGTACGCATGGTCTGTTGGTCTAGGGGTATGATACTCGCTTTGGGTGCGAGTGGTCCCGGGTTCAAATCCCGGTCGAACCCGAGTTTTTGAAGAAGTAACTTAGTGACTATTTAAATTCAACTATCTACAGGTTAGGCCTATGAGTTGAGCATGTCTCTAACACGCATGGTCCGTTGGTCTAGGGGTATGATACTCGCTTTGGGTGCGAGTGGTCCCGGGTTCAAATCCCGGACGGACCCGAGTTTTTCAAGAAGTATTTTAGTGACATTTAAATGCAACTAAATACAGGTTTGGCCTATGAGTGGAGCATGTTTATGATACGCATGATCCGTTGGTCTAGGGGTTTGATACTCGATTTGGGTGCGAGTGGTCCCCGGTTCAAATCCCGGTCGGACCCGAGTTTTTGAAGAAGTAACTTAGTGACTATTTAAATACAACTATCTACAGGTTAGGCCTATGAGTTGAGCATGTCTCTACCACGCATGGTCCGTTGGTCTAGGGGTATGATACTCGCTTTGGGTGCGAGTGGTCCCGGGTTCAAATCCCGGACGGACCCGAGTTTTTCAAGAAGTATTTTAGTGACATTAAAATGCAACTAAATACAGGTTTGGCCTATGAGTTGAGCATGGCTCTGATACGCATGGTCCGTTGGTCTAGGGGTATGATACTCGCTTTGGGTACGAGTGGTCCCCTGTTCAAATCCCGGACGGACCCGAGTTTTTGAAGAAGTAACTTAGTGACTATTTAAATTCAACTATCTACAGGTTAGGCCTATGAGTTGAGCATGTCTCAGATACGCATGGTCTATTGGTCTAGGGGTATGATACTCGCTTTGGGTGCGAGTGGTCCCGGGTTCAAATCCCGGACGAACCCGAGTTTTTGAAGAAGTAACTTAGTGACTATTTAAATTCAACTATCTACAGGTTAGGCCTATGAGTTGAGCATGTCTCTAACACGCATGGTCCGTTGGTCTAGGGGTATGATACTCGCTTTGGGTGCGAGTGGTCCCGGGTTCAAATCCCGGACGGACCCGAGTTTTTCAAGAAGTATTTTAGTGACATTAAAATGCAACTAAATACAGGTTTGGCCTATGAGTTGAGCATGGCTCTGATACGCATGGTCCGTTGGTCTAGGGGTATGATACTCGCTTTGGGTACGAGTGGTCCCCTGTTCAAATCCCGGACGGACCCGAGTTTTTGAAGAAGTAACTTAGTGACTATTTAAATTCAACTATCTACAGGTTAGGCCTATGAGTTGAGCATGTCTCAGATACGCATGGTCTGTTGGTCTAGGGGTATGATACTCGCTTTGGGTGCGAGTGGTCCCGGGTTCAAGTCCCGGACGAACCCGAGTTTTTGAAGAAGTAACTTAGTGACTATTTAAATTCAACTATCTACAGGTTAGGCCTATGAGTTGAGCATGTCTCTAACACGCATGGTCCGTTGGTCTAGGGGTATGATACTCGCTTTGGGTGCGAGTGGTCCCGGGTTCAAATCCCGGACGGACCCGAGTTTTTCAAAAAGTATTTTAGTGACATTTAAATGCAACTAAATACAGGTTTGGCCTATGAGTGGAGCATGTTTATGATACGCATGATCCGTTGGTCTTGGGGTTTGATACTCGATTTGGGTGCGAGTGGTCCCCGGTTCAAATCCCGGTCGGACCCGAGTTTTTGAAGAAGTAACTTAGTGACTATTTAAATACAACTATCTACAGGTTAGGCCTATGAGTTGAGCATGTCTCTACCACGCATGGTCCGTTGGTCTAGGGGTATGATACTCGCTTTGGGTGCGAGTGGTCCCGGGTTCAAATCCCGGACGGACCCGAGTTTTTCAAGAAGTATTTTAGTGACATTAAAATGCAACTAAATACAGGTTTGGCCTATGAGTTGAGCATGGCTCTGATACGCATGGTCCGTTGGTCTAGGGGTATGATACTCGCTTTGGGTACGAGTGGTCCCCTGTTCAAATCCCGGACGGACCCGAGTTTTTGAAGAAGTAACTTAGTGACTATTTAAATTCAACTATCTACAGGTTAGGCCTATGAGTTGAGCATGTCTCACATACGCATGGTCTGTTGGTCTAGGGGTATGATACTCGCTTTGGGTGCGAGTGGTCCCGGGTTCAAATCCCGGACGAACCCGAGTTTTTGAAGAAGTAACTTAGTGACTATTTAAATTCAACTATCTACAGGTTAGGCCTATGAGTTGAGCATGTCTCTAACACGCATGGTCCGTTGGTCTAGGGGTATGATACTCGCTTTGGGTGCGAGTGGTCCCGGGTTCAAATCCCGGACGGACCCGAGTTTTTCAAGAAGTATTTTAGTGACATTAAATGCAACTAAATACAGGTTTGGCCTATGAGTTGAGCATGGCTCTGATACGCATGGTCCGTTGGTCTAGGGGTATGATACTCGCTTTGGGTACGAGTGGTCCCCTGTTCAAATCCCGGACGGACCCGAGTTTTTGAAGAAGTAACTTAGTGACTATTTAAATTCAACTATCTACAGGTTAGGCCTATGAGTTGAGCATGTCTCAGATACGCATGGTCTGTTAGTCTAGGGGTATGATACTCGCTTTGGGTGCAAGTGGTCCCGGGTTCAAATCCCGGACGAACCCGAGTTTTTGAAGAAGTAACTTAGTGACTATTTAAATTCAACTATCTACAGGCTAGGCCTATGAGTTGAGCATGTCTCTAACACGCATGGTCCGTTGGTCTAGGGGTATGATACTCTCTTTGGGTGCGAGTGGTCCCGGGTTCAAATCCCGGACGGACCCGAGTTTTTCAAGAAGTATTTTAGTGACATTTAAATGCAACTAAATACAGGTTTGGCCTATGAGTGGAGCATGTTTATGATACGCATGATCCGTTGGTCTAGGGGTTTGATACTCGATTTGGGTGCGAGTGGTCCCCGGTTCAAATCCCGGTCGGACCCGAGTTTTTGAAGAAGTAACTTAGTGACTATTTAAATACAACTATCTACAGGTTAGGCCTATGAGTTGAGCATGTCTCTACCACGCATGGTCCGTTGGTCTAGGGGTATGATACTCGCTTTGGGTGCGAGTGGTCCCGGGTTCAAATCCCGGACGGACCCGAGTTTTTCAAGAAGTATTTTAGTGACATTAAAATGCAACTAAATACAGGTTTGGCCTATGAGTTGAGCATGGCTCTGATACGCATGGTCCGTTGGTCTAGGGGTATGATACTCGCTTTGGGTACGAGTGGTCCCCTGTTCAAATCCCGGACGGACCCGAGTTTTTGAAGAAGTAACTTAGTGACTATTTAAATTCAACTATCTACAGGTTAGGCCTATGAGTTGAGCATGTCTCAGATACGCATGGTCTGTTGGTCTAGGGGTATGATACTCGCTTTGGGTGCGAGTGGTCCCGGGTTCAAGTCCCGGACGAACCCGAGTTTTTGAAGAAGTAACTTAGTGACTATTTAAATTCAACTATCTACAGGTTAGGCCTATGAGTTGAGCATGTCTCTAACACGCATGGTCCGTTGGTCTAGGGGTATGATACTCGCTTTGGGTGCGAGTGGTCCCGGGTTCAAATCCCGGACGGACCCGAGTTTTTCAAAAAGTATTTTAGTGACATTTAAATGCAACTAAATACAGGTTTGGCCTATGAGTGGAGCATGTTTATGATACGCATGATCCGTTGGTCTTGGGGTTTGATACTCGATTTGGGTGCGAGTGGTCCCCGGTTCAAATCCCGGTCGGACCCGAGTTTTTGAAGAAGTAACTTAGTGACTATTTAAATACAACTATCTACAGGTTAGGCCTATGAGTTGAGCATGTCTCTACCACGCATGGTCCGTTGGTCTAGGGGTATGATACTCGCTTTGGGTGCGAGTGGTCCCGGGTTCAAATCCCGGACGGACCCGAGTTTTTCAAGAAGTATTTTAGTGACATTAAAATGCAACTAAATACAGGTTTGGCCTATGAGTTGAGCATGTCTCACATACGCATGGTCTGTTGGTCTAGGGGTATGATACTCGCTTTGGGTGCGAGTGGTCCCGGGTTCAAATCCCGGACGAACCCGAGTTTTTGAAGAAGTAACTTAGTGACTATTTAAATTCAACTATCTACAGGTTAGGCCTATGAGTTGAGCATGTCTCTAACACGCATGGTCCGTTGGTCTAGGGGTATGATACTCGCTTTGGGTGCGAGTGGTCCCGGGTTCAAATCCCGGACGGACCCGAGTTTTTCAAGAAGTATTTTAGTGACATTAAATGCAACTAAATACAGGTTTGGCCTATGAGTTGAGCATGGCTCTGATACGCATGGTCCGTTGGTCTAGGGGTATGATACTCGCTTTGGGTACGAGTGGTCCCCTGTTCAAATCCCGGACGGACCCGAGTTTTAGAAGAAGTAACTTAGTGACTATTTAAATTCAACTATCTACAGGTTAGGCCTATGAGTTGAGCATGTCTCAGATACGCATGGTCTGTTAGTCTAGGGGTATGATACTCGCTTTGGGTGCAAGTGGTCCCGGGTTCAAATCCCGGACGAACCCGAGTTTTTGAAGAAGTAACTTAGTGACTATTTAAATTCAACTATCTACAGGCTAGGCCTATGAGTTGAGCATGTCTCTAACACGCATGGTCCGTTGGTCTAGGGGTATGATACTCTCTTTGGGTGCGAGTGGTCCCGGGTTCAAATCCCGGACGGACCCGAGTTTTTCAAGAAGTATTTTAGTGACATTTAAATGCAACTAAATACAGGTTTGGCCTATGAGTGGAGCATGTTTATGATACGCATGATCCGTTGGTCTAGGGGTTTGATACTCGATTTGGGTGCGAGTGGTCCCCGGTTCAAATCCCGGTCGGACCCGAGTTTTTGAAGAAGTAACTTAGTGACTATTTAAATACAACTATCTACAGGTTAGGCCTATGAGTTGAGCATGTCTCTACCACGCATGGTCCGTTGGTCTAGGGTATGATACTCGCTTTGGGTGCGAGTGGTCCCGGGTTCAAATCCCGGACGGACCCGAGTTTTTCAAGAAGTATTTTAGTGACATTAAAATGCAACTAAATACAGGTTTGGCCTATGAGTTGAGCATGGCTCTGATACGCATGGTCCGTTGGTCTAGGGGTATGATACTCGCTTTGGGTACGAGTGGTCCCCTGTTCAAATCCCGGACGGACCCGAGTTTTTGAAGAAGTAACTTAGTGACTATTTAAATTCAACTATCTACAGGTTAGGCCTATGAGTTGAGCATGTCTCAGATACGCATGGTCTGTTGGTCTAGGGGTATGATACTCGCTTTGGGTGCGAGTGGTCCCGGGTTCAAGTCCCGGACGAACCCGAGTTTTTGAAGAAGTAACTTAGTGACTATTTAAATTCAACTATCTACAGGTTAGGCCTATGAGTTGAGCATGTCTCTAACACGCATGGTCCGTTGGTCTAGGGGTATGATACTCGCTTTGGGTGCGAGTGGTCCCGGGTTCAAATCCCGGACGGACCCGAGTTTTTCAAAAAGTATTTTAGTGACATTTAAATGCAACTAAATACAGGTTTGGCCTATGAGTGGAGCATGTTTATGATACGCATGATCCGTTGGTCTTGGGGTTTGATACTCGATTTGGGTGCGAGTGGTCCCCGGTTCAAATCCCGGTCGGACCCGAGTTTTTGAAGAAGTAACTTAGTGACTATTTAAATACAACTATCTACAGGTTAGGCCTATGAGTTGAGCATGTCTCTACCACGCATGGTCCGTTGGTCTAGGGGTATGATACTCGCTTTGGGTGCGAGTGGTCCCGGGTTCAAATCCCGGACGGACCCGAGTTTTTCAAGAAGTATTTTAGTGACATTAAAATGCAACTAAATACAGGTTTGGCCTATGAGTTGAGCATGGCTCTGATACGCATGGTCCGTTGGTCTAGGGGTATGATACTCGCTTTGGGTACGAGTGGTCCCCTGTTCAAATCCCGGACGGACCCGAGTTTTTGAAGAAGTAACTTAGTGACTATTTAAATTCAACTATCTACAGGTTAGGCCTATGAGTTGAGCATGTCTCACATACGCATGGTCTGTTGGTCTAGGGGTATGATACTCGCTTTGGGTGCGAGTGGTCCCGGGTTCAAATCCCGGACGAACCCGAGTTTTTGAAGAAGTAACTTAGTGACTATTTAAATTCAACTATCTACAGGTTAGGCCTATGAGTTGAGCATGTCTCTAACACGCATGGTCCGTTGGTCTAGGGGTATGATACTCGCTTTGGGTGCGAGTGGTCCCGGGTTCAAATCCCGGACGGACCCGAGTTTTTCAAGAAGTATTTTAGTGACATTAAATGCAACTAAATACAGGTTTGGCCTATGAGTTGAGCATGGCTCTGATACGCATGGTCCGTTGGTCTAGGGGTATGATACTCGCTTTGGGTACGAGTGGTCCCCTGTTCAAATCCCGGACGGACCCGAGTTTTTGAAGAAGTAACTTAGTGACTATTTAAATTCAACTATCTACAGGTTAGGCCTATGAGTTGAGCATGTCTCAGATACGCATGGTCTGTTAGTCTAGGGGTATGATACTCGCTTTGGGTGCAAGTGGTCCCGGGTTCAAATCCCGGACGAACCCGAGTTTTTGAAGAAGTAACTTAGTGACTATTTAAATTCAACTATCTACAGGCTAGGCCTATGAGTTGAGCATGTCTCTAACACGCATGGTCCGTTGGTCTAGGGGTATGATACTCTCTTTGGGTGCGAGTGGTCCCGGGTTCAAATCCCGGACGGACCCGAGTTTTTCAAGAAGTATTTTAGTGACATTTAAATGCAACTAAATACAGGTTTGGCCTATGAGTGGAGCATGTTTATGATACGCATGATCCGTTGGTCTAGGGGTTTGATACTCGATTTGGGTGCGAGTGGTCCCCGGTTCAAATCCCGGTCGGACCCGAGTTTTTGAAGAAGTAACTTAGTGACTATTTAAATACAACTATCTACAGGTTAGGCCTATGAGTTGAGCATGTCTCTACCACGCATGGTCCGTTGGTCTAGGGGTATGATACTCGCTTTGGGTGCGAGTGGTCCCGGGTTCAAATCCCGGACGGACCCGAGTTTTTCAAGAAGTATTTTAGTGACATTAAAATGCAACTAAATACAGGTTTGGCCTATGAGTTGAGCATGGCTCTGATACGCATGGTCCGTTGGTCTAGGGGTATGATACTCGCTTTGGGTACGAGTGGTCCCCTGTTCAAATCCCGGACGGACCCGAGTTTTTGAAGAAGTAACTTAGTGACTATTTAAATTCAACTATCTACAGGTTAGGCCTATGAGTTGAGCATGTCTCAGATACGCATGGTCTATAGGTCTAGGGGTATGATACTCGCTTTGGGTGCGAGTGGTCCCGGGTTCAAATCCCGGACGAACCCGAGTTTTTGAAGAAGTAACTTAGTGACTATTTAAATTCAACTATCTACAGGTTAGGCCTATGAGTTGAGCATGTCTCTAACACGCATGGTCCGTTGGTCTAGGGGTATGATACTCGCTTTGGGTGCGAGTGGTCCCGGGTTCAAATCCCGGACGGACCCGAGTTTTTCAAGAAGTATTTTAGTGACATTAAAATGCAACTAAATACAGGTTTGGCCTATGAGTTGAGCATGGCTCTGATACGCATGGTCCGTTGGTCTAGGGGTATGATACTCGCTTTGGGTACGAGTGGTCCCCTGTTCAAATCCCGCACGGACCCGAGTTTTTGAAGAAGTAACTTAGTGACTATTTAAATTCAACTATCTACAGGTTAGGCCTATGAGTTGAGCATGTCTCAGATACGCATGGTCTGTTGGTCTAGGGGTATGATACTCGCTTTGGGTGCGAGTGGTCCCGGGTTCAAGTCCCGGACGAACCCGAGTTTTTGAAGAAGTAACTTAGTGACTATTTAAATTCAACTATCTACAGGTTAGGCCTATGAGTTGAGCATGTCTCTAACACGCATGGTCCGTTGGTCTAGGGGTATGATACTCGCTTTGGGTGCGAGTGGTCCCGGGTTCAAATCCCGGACGGACCCGAGTTTTTCAAAAAGTATTTTAGTGACATTTAAATGCAACTAAATACAGGTTTGGCCTATGAGTGGAGCATGTTTATGATACGCATGATCCGTTGGTCTAGGGGTTTGATACTCGATTTGGGTGCGAGTGGTCCCCGGTTCAAATCCCGGTCGGACCCGAGTTTTTGAAGAAGTAACTTAGTGACTATTTAAATACAACTATCTACAGGTTAGGCCTATGAGTTGAGCATGTCTCTACCACGCATGGTCCGTTGGTCTAGGGGTATGATACTCGCTTTGGGTGCGAGTGGTCCCGGGTTCAAATCCCGGACGGACCCGAGTTTTTCAAGAAGTATTTTAGTGACATTAAAATGCAACTAAATACAGGTTTGGCCTATGAGTTGAGCATGGCTCTGATACGCATGGTCCGTTGGTCTAGGGGTATGATACTCGCTTTGGGTACGAGTGGTCCCCTGTTCAAATCCCGGACGGACCCGAGTTTTTGAAGAAGTAACTTAGTGACTATTTAAATTCAACTATCTACAGGTTAGGCCTATGAGTTGAGCATGTCTCACATACGCATGGTCTGTTGGTCTAGGGGTATGATACTCGCTTTGGGTGCGAGTGGTCCCGGGTTCAAATCCCGGACGAACCCGAGTTTTTGAAGAAGTAACTTAGTGACTATTTAAATTCAACTATCTACAGGTTAGGCCTATGAGTTGAGCATGTCTCTAACACGCATGGTCCGTTGGTCTAGGGGTATGATACTCGCTTTGGGTGCGAGTGGTCCCGGGTTCAAATCCCGGACGGACCCGAGTTTTTCAAGAAGTATTTTAGTGACATTAAATGCAACTAAATACAGGTTTGGCCTATGAGTTGAGCATGTCTCTACCACGCATGGTCCGTTGGTCTAGGGGTATGATACTCGCTTTGGGTGCGAGTGGTCCCGGGTTCAAATCCCGGACGGACCCGAGTTTTTCAAGAAGTATTTTAGTGACATTAAAATGCAACTAAATACAGGTTTGGCCTATGAGTTGAGCATGGCTCTGATACGCATGGTCCGTTGGTCTAGGGGTATGATACTCGCTTTGGGTACGAGTGGTCCCCTGTTCAAATCCCGGACGGACCCGAGTTTTTGAAGAAGTAACTTAGTGACTATTTAAATTCAACTATCTACAGGTTAGGCCTATGAGTTGAGCATGTCTCACATACGCATGGTCTGTTGGTCTAGGGGTATGATACTCGCTTTGGGTGCGAGTGGTCCCGGGTTCAAATCCCGGACGAACCCGAGTTTTTGAAGAAGTAACTTAGTGACTATTTAAATTCAACTATCTACAGGTTAGGCCTATGAGTTGAGCATGTCTCTAACACGCATGGTCCGTTGGTCTAGGGGTATGATACTCGCTTTGGGTGCGAGTGGTCCCGGGTTCAAATCCCGGACGGACCCGAGTTTTTCAAGAAGTATTTTAGTGACATTAAATGCAACTAAATACAGGTTTGGCCTATGAGTTGAGCATGGCTCTGATACGCATGGTCCGTTGGTCTAGGGGTATGATACTCGCTTTGGGTACGAGTGGTCCCCTGTTCAAATCCCGGACGGACCCGAGTTTTTGAAGAAGTAACTTAGTGACTATTTAAATTCAACTATCTACAGGTTAGGCCTATGAGTTGAGCATGTCTCAGATACGCATGGTCTGTTAGTCTAGGGGTATGATACTCGCTTTGGGTGCAAGTGGTCCCGGGTTCAAATCCCGGACGAACCCGAGTTTTTGAAGAAGTAACTTAGTGACTATTTAAATTCAACTATCTACAGGCTAGGCCTATGAGTTGAGCATGTCTCTAACACGCATGGTCCGTTGGTCTAGGGGTATGATACTATCTTTGGGTGCGAGTGGTCCCGGGTTCAAATCCCGGACGGACCCGAGTTTTTCAAGAAGTATTTTAGTGACATTTAAATGCAACTAAATACAGGTTTGGCCTATGAGTGGAGCATGTTTATGATACGCATGATCCGTTGGTCTAGGGGTTTGATACTCGATTTGGGTGCGAGTGGTCCCCGGTTCAAATCCCGGTCGGACCCGAGTTTTTGAAGAAGTAACTTAGTGACTATTTAAATACAACTATCTACAGGTTAGGCCTATGAGTTGAGCATGTCTCTACCACGCATGGTCCGTTGGTCTAGGGGTATGATACTCGCTTTGGGTGCGAGTGGTCCCGGGTTCAAATCCCGGACGGACCCGAGTTTTTCAAGAAGTATTTTAGTGACATTAAAATGCAACTAAATACAGGTTTGGCCTATGAGTTGAGCATGGCTCTGATACGCATGGTCCGTTGGTCTAGGGGTATGATACTCGCTTTGGGTACGAGTGGTCCCCTGTTCAAATCCCGGACGGACCCGAGTTTTTGAAGAAGTAACTTAGTGACTATTTAAATTCAACTATCTACAGGTTAGGCCTATGAGTTGAGCATGTCTCAGATACGCATGGTCTATAGGTCTAGGGGTATGATACTCGCTTTGGGTGCGAGTGGTCCCGGGTTCAAATCCCGGACGAACCCGAGTTTTTGAAGAAGTAACTTAGTGACTATTTAAATTCAACTATCTACAGGTTAGGCCTATGAGTTGAGCATGTCTCTAACACGCATGGTCCGTTGGTCTAGGGGTATGATACTCGCTTTGGGTGCGAGTGGTCCCGGGTTCAAATCCCGGACGGACCCGAGTTTTTCAAGAAGTATTTTAGTGACATTAAAATGCAACTAAATACAGGTTTGGCCTATGAGTTGAGCATGGCTCTGATACGCATGGTCCGTTGGTCTAGGGGTATGATACTCGCTTTGGGTACGAGTGGTCCCCTGTTCAAATCCCGCACGGACCCGAGTTTTTGAAGAAGTAACTTAGTGACTATTTAAATTCAACTATCTACAGGTTAGGCCTATGAGTTGAGCATGTCTCAGATACGCATGGTCTGTTGGTCTAGGGGTATGATACTCGCTTTGGGTGCGAGTGGTCCCGGGTTCAAGTCCCGGACGAACCCGAGTTTTTGAAGAAGTAACTTAGTGACTATTTAAATTCAACTATCTACAGGTTAGGCCTATGAGTTGAGCATGTCTCTAACACGCATGGTCCGTTGGTCTAGGGGTATGATACTCGCTTTGGGTGCGAGTGGTCCCGGGTTCAAATTCCGGACGGACCCGAGTTTTTCAAAAAGTATTTTAGTGACATTTAAATGCAACTAAATACAGGTTTGGCCTATGAGTGGAGCATGTTTATGATACGCATGATCCGTTGGTCTAGGGGTTTGATACTCGATTTGGGTGCGAGTGGTCCCCGGTTCAAATCCCGGTCGGACCCGAGTTTTTGAAGAAGTAACTTAGTGACTATTTAAATACAACTATCTACAGGTTAGGCCTATGAGTTGAGCATGTCTCTACCACGCATGGTCCGTTGGTCTAGGGGTATGATACTCGCTTTGGGTGCGAGTGGTCCCGGGTTCAAATCCCGGACGGACCCGAGTTTTTCAAGAAGTATTTTAGTGACATTAAAATGCAACTAAATACATGTTTGGCCTATGAGTTGAGCATGGCTCTGATACGCATGGTCCGTTGGTCTAGGGGTATGATACTCGCTTTGGGTACGAGTGGTCCCCTGTTCAAATCCCGGACGGACCCGAGTTTTTGAAGAAGTAACTTAGTGACTATTTAAATTCAACTATCTACAGGTTAGGCCTATGAGTTGAGCATGTCTCAGATACGCATGGTCTATAGGTCTAGGGGTATGATACTCGCTTTGGGTGCGAGTGGTCCCGGGTTCAAATCCCGGACGAACCCGAGTTTTTGAAGAAGTAACTTAGTGACTATTTAAATTCAACTATCTACAGGTTAGGCCTATGAGTTGAGCATGTCTCTAACACGCATGGTCCGTTGGTCTAGGGGTATGATACTCGCTTTGGGTGCGAGTGGTCCCGGGTTCAAATCCCGGACGGACCCGAGTTTTTCAAGAAGTATTTTAGTGACATTAAAATGCAACTAAATACAGGTTTGGCCTATGAGTTGAGCATGGCTCTGATACGCATGGTCCGTTGGTCTAGGGGTATGATACTCGCTTTGGGTACGAGTGGTCCCCTGTTCAAATCCCGGACGGACCCGAGTTTTTGAAGAAGTAACTTAGTGACTATTTAAATTCAACTATCTACAGGTTAGGCCTATGAGTTGAGCATGTCTCAGATACGCATGGTCTGTTGGTCTAGGGGTATGATACTCGCTTTGGGTGCGAGTGGTCCCGGGTTCAAGTCCCGGACGAACCCGAGTTTTTGAAGAAGTAACTTAGTGACTATTTAAATTCAACTATCTACAGGTTAGGCCTATGAGTTGAGCATGTCTCTAACACGCATGGTCCGTTGGTCTAGGGGTATGATACTCGCTTTGGGTGCGAGTGGTCCCGGGTTCAAATCCCGGACGGACCCGAGTTTTTCAAAAAGTATTTTAGTGACATTTAAATGCAACTAAATACAGGTTTGGCCTATGAGTGGAGCATGTTTATGATACGCATGATCCGTTGGTCTAGGGGTTTGATACTCGATTTGGGTGCGAGTGGTCCCCGGTTCAAATCCCGGTCGGACCCGAGTTTTTGAAGAAGTAACTTAGTGACTATTTAAATACAACTATCTACAGGTTAGGCCTATGAGTTGAGCATGTCTCTACCACGCATGGTCCGTTGGTCTAGGGGTATGATACTCGCTTTGGGTGCGAGTGGTCCCGGGTTCAAATCCCGGACGGACCCGAGTTTTTCAAGAAGTATTTTAGTGACATTAAAATGCAACTAAATACAGGTTTGGCCTATGAGTTGAGCATGGCTCTGATACGCATGGTCCGTTGGTCTAGGGGTATGATACTCGCTTTGGGTACGAGTGGTCCCCTGTTCAAATCCCGGACGGACCCGAGTTTTTGAAGAAGTAACTTAGTGACTATTTAAATTCAACTATCTACAGGTTAGGCCTATGAGTTGAGCATGTCTCACATACGCATGGTCTGTTGGTCTAGGGGTATGATACTCGCTTTGGGTGCGAGTGGTCCCGGGTTCAAATCCCGGACGAACCCGAGTTTTTGAAGAAGTAACTTAGTGACTATTTAAATTCAACTATCTACAGGTTAGGCCTATGAGTTGAGCATGTCTCTAACACGCATGGTCCGTTGGTCTAGGGGTATGATACTCGCTTTGGGTGCGAGTGGTCCCGGGTTCAAATCCCGGACGGACCCGAGTTTTTCAAGAAGTATTTTAGTGACATTAAATGCAACTAAATACAGGTTTGGCCTATGAGTTGAGCATGGCTCTGATACGCATGGTCCGTTGGTCTAGGGGTATGATACTCGCTTTGGGTACGAGTGGTCCCCTGTTCAAATCCCGGACGGACCCGAGTTTTTGAAGAAGTAACTTAGTGACTATTTAAATTCAACTATCTACAGGTTAGGCCTATGAGTTGAGCATGTCTCAGATACGCATGGTCTGTTAGTCTAGGGGTATGATACTCGCTTTGGGTGCAAGTGGTCCCGGGTTCAAATCCCGGACGAACCCGAGTTTTTGAAGAAGTAACTTAGTGACTATTTAAATTCAACTATCTACAGGCTAGGCCTATGAGTTGAGCATGTCTCTAACACGCATGGTCCGTTGGTCTAGGGGTATGATACTCTCTTTGGGTGCGAGTGGTCCCGGGTTCAAATCCCGGACGGACCCGAGTTTTTCAAGAAGTATTTTAGTGACATTTAAATGCAACTAAATACAGGTTTGGCCTATGAGTGGAGCATGTTTATGATACGCATGATCCGTTGGTCTAGGGGTTTGATACTCGATTTGGGTGTGAGTGGTCCCCGGTTCAAATCCCGGTCGGACCCGAGTTTTTGAAGAAGTAACTTAGTGACTATTTAAATACAACTATCTACAGGTTAGGCCTATGAGTTGAGCATGTCTCTACCACGCATGGTCCGTTGGTCTAGGGGTATGATACTCGCTTTGGGTGCGAGTGGTCCCGGGTTCAAATCCCGGACGGACCCGAGTTTTTCAAGAAGTATTTTAGTGACATTAAAATGCAACTAAATACAGGTTTGGCCTATGAGTTGAGCATGGCTCTGATACGCATGGTCCGTTGGTCTAGGGGTATGATACTCGCTTTGGGTACGAGTGGTCCCCTGTTCAAATCCCGGACGGACCCGAGTTTTTGAAGAAGTAACTTAGTGACTATTTAAATTCAACTATCTACAGGTTAGGCCTATGAGTTGAGCATGTCTCAGATACGCATGGTCTATTGGTCTAGGGGTATGATACTCGCTTTGGGTGCGAGTGGTCCCGGGTTCAAATCCCGGACGAACCCGAGTTTTTGAAGAAGTAACTTAGTGACTATTTAAATTCAACTATCTACAGGTTAGGCCTATGAGTTGAGCATGTCTCTAACACGCATGGTCCGTTGGTCTAGGGGTATGATACTCGCTTTGGGTGCGAGTGGTCCCGGGTTCAAATCCCGGACGGACCCGAGTTTTTCAAGAAGTATTTTAGTGACATTTAAATGCAACTAAATACAGGTTTGGCCTATGAGTGGAGCATGTTTATGATACGCATGATCCGTTGGTCTAGGGGTTTGATACTCGATTTGGGTGCGAGTGGTCCCCGGTTCAAATCCCGGTCGGACCCGAGTTTTTGAAGAAGTAACTTAGTGACTATTTAAATACAACTATCTACAGGTTAGGCCTATGAGTTGAGCATGTCTCTACCACACATGGTCCGTTGGTCTAGGGGTATGATACTCGCTTTGGGTGCGAGTGGTCCCGGGTTCAAATCCCGGACGGACCCGAGTTTTTCAAGAAGTATTTTAGTGACATTAAAATGCAACTAAATACAGGTTTGGCCTATGAGTTGAGCATGGCTCTGATACGCATGGTCCGTTGGTCTAGGGGTATGATACTCGCTTTGGGTACGAGTGGTCCCCTGTTCAAATCCCGGACGGACCCGAGTTTTTGAAGAAGTAACTTAGTGACTATTTAAATTCAACTATCTACAGGTTAGGCCTATGAGTTGAGCATGTCTCAGGTACGCATGGTCTGTTGGTCTAGGGGTATGATACTCGCTTTGGTTCGAGTGGTCCCCTGTTCAAATCCCGGACGGACCCGAGTTTTTGAAGAAGTAACTTAGTGACTATTTAAATTCAACTATCTACAGGTTAGGCCTATGAGTTGAGCATGTCTCAGGTACGCATGGTCTGTTGGTCTAGGGGTATGATACTCGCTTTGGTTCGAGTGGTCCCCTGTTCAAATCCCGGACGGACCCGAGTTTTTGAAGAAGTAACTTAGTGACTATTTAAATTCAACTATCTACAGGTTAGGCCTATGAGTTGAGCATGTCTCAGATACGCATGGTCTGTTGGTCTAGGGGTATGATACTCGCTTTGGGTGCGAGAGGTCCCGGGTTCAAATCCCGGACGAACCCGAGTTTTTGAAGAAGTAACTTAGTGACTATTTAAATTCAACTATCTACAGGCTAGGCCTATGAGTTGAGCATGTCTCTAACACGCATGGTCCGTTGGTCTAGGGGTATGATACTCTCTTTGGGTGCGAGTGGTCCCGGGTTCAAATCCCGGACGGACCCGAGTTTTTCAAGAAGTATTTTAGTGACATTTAAATGCAACTAAATACAGGTTTGGCCTATGAGTGGAGCATGTTTATGATACGCATGATCCGTTGGTCTAGGGGTTTGATACTCGATTTGGGTGTGAGTGGTCCCCGGTTCAAATCCCGGTCGGACCCGAGTTTTTGAAGAAGTAACTTAGTGACTATTTAAATACAACTATCTACAGGTTAGGCCTATGAGTTGAGCATGTCTCTACCACGCATGGTCCGTTGGTCTAGGGGTATGATACTCGCTTTGGGTGCGAGTGGTCCCGGGTTCAAATCCCGGACGGACCCGAGTTTTTCAAGAAGTATTTTAGTGACATTAAAATGCAACTAAATACAGGTTTGGCCTATGAGTTGAGCATGGCTCTGATACGCATGGTCCGTTGGTCTAGGGGTATGATACTCGCTTTGGGTACGAGTGGTCCCCTGTTCAAATCCCGGACGGACCCGAGTTTTTGAAGAAGTAACTTAGTGACTATTTAAATTCAACTATCTACAGGTTAGGCCTATGAGTTGAGCATGTCTCAGATACGCATGGTCTATTGGTCTAGGGGTATGATACTCGCTTTGGGTGCGAGTGGTCCCGGGTTCAAATCCCGGACGAACCCGAGTTTTTGAAGAAGTAACTTAGTGACTATTTAAATTCAACTATCTACAGGCTAGGCCTATGAGTTGAGCATGTCTCTAACACGCATGGTCCGTTGGTCTAGGGGTATGATACTCTCTTTGGGTGCGAGTGGTCCCGGGTTCAAATCCCGGACGGACCCGAGTTTTTCAAGAAGTATTTTAGTGACATTTAAATGCAACTAAATACAGGTTTGACCTATGAGTGGAGCATGTTTATGATACGCATGATCCGTTGGTCTAGGGGTTTGATACTCGATTTGGGTGTGAGTGGTCCCCGGTTCAAATCCCGGTCGGACCCGAGTTTTTGAAGAAGTAACTTAGTGACTATTTAAATACAACTATCTACAGGTTAGGCCTATGAGTTGAGCATGTCTCTACCACGCATGGTCCGTTGGTCTAGGGGTATGATACTCGCTTTGGGTGCGAGTGGTCCCGGGTTCAAATCCCGGACGGACCCGAGTTTTTCAAGAAGTATTTTAGTGACATTAAAATGCAACTAAATACATGTTTGGCCTATGAGTTGAGCATGGCTCTGATACGCATGGTCCGTTGGTCTAGGGGTATGATACTCGCTTTGGGTACGAGTGGTCCCCTGTTCAAATCCCGGACGGACCCGAGTTTTTGAAGAAGTAACTTAGTGACTATTTAAATTCAACTATCTACAGGTTAGGCCTATGAGTTGAGCATGTCTCAGATACGCATGGTCTATTGGTCTAGGGGTATGATACTCGCTTTGGGTGCGAGTGGTCCCGGGTTCAAATCCCGGACGAACCCGAGTTTTTGAAGAAGTAACTTAGTGACTATTTAAATTCAACTATCTACAGGTTAGGCCTATGAGTTGAGCATGTCTCTAACACGCATGGTCCGTTGGTCTAGGGGTATGATACTCGCTTTGGGTGCGAGTGGTCCCGGGTTCAAATCCCGGACGGACCCGAGTTTTTCAAGAAGTATTTTAGTGACATTTAAATGCAACTAAATACAGGTTTGGCCTATGAGTGGAGCATGTTTATGATACGCATGATCCGTTGGTCTAGGGGTTTGATACTCGATTTGGGTGCGAGTGGTCCCCGGTTCAAATCCCGGTCGGACCCGAGTTTTTGAAGAAGTAACTTAGTGACTATTTAAATACAACTATCTACAGGTTAGGCCTATGAGTTGAGCATGTCTCTACCACACATGGTCCGTTGGTCTAGGGGTATGATACTCGCTTTGGGTGCGAGTGGTCCCGGGTTCAAATCCCGGACGGACCCGAGTTTTTCAAGAAGTATTTTAGTGACATTAAAATGCAACTAAATACAGGTTTGGCCTATGAGTTGAGCATGGCTCTGATACGCATGGTCCGTTGGTCTAGGGGTATGATACTCGCTTTGGGTACGAGTGGTCCCCTGTTCAAATCCCGGACGGACCCGAGTTTTTGAAGAAGTAACTTAGTGACTATTTAAATTCAACTATCTACAGGTTAGGCCTATGAGTTGAGCATGTCTCAGATACGCATGGTCTGTTGGTCTAGGGGTATGATACTCGCTTTGGGTGCGAGTGGTCCCGGGTTCAAATCCCGGACGAACCCGGGTTTTTGAAGAAGTAACTTAGTGACTATTTAAATTCAACTATCTACAGGTTAGGCCTATGAGTTGAGCATGTCTCAGGTACGCATGGTCTGTTGGTCTAGGGGTATGATACTCGCTTTGGTTCGAGTGGTCCCCTGTTCAAATCCCGGACGGACCCGAGTTTTTGAAGAAGTAACTTAGTGACTATTTAAATTCAACTATCTACAGGTTAGGCCTATGAGTTGAGCATGTCTCAGATACGCATGGTCTGTTGGTCTAGGGGTATGATACTCGCTTTGGGTGCGAGAGGTCCCGGGTTCAAATCCCGGACGAACCCGAGTTTTTGAAGAAGTAACTTAGTGACTATTTAAATTCAACTATCTACAGGTTAAGCCTATGAGTTGAGCATGTCTCTAACACGCATGGTCCGTTGGTCTAGGGGTATGATACTCTCTTTGGGTGCGAGTGGTCCCGGGTTCAAATCCCGGACGGACCAGAGTTTTTCAAGAAGTATTTTAGTGACATTTAAATGCAACTAAATACAGGTTTGGCCTATGAGTTGAGCATGTTTATGATACGCATGATCCGTTGGTCTAGGGGTTTGATACTCGATTTGGGTGCGAGTGGTCCCCGGTTCAAATCCCGGTCGGACCCGAGTTTTTGAAGAAGAAAAACTTAGTGACTATTTAAATACAACTATCTACAGGTTAGGCCTATGAGTTGAGCATGTCTCTACCACGCATGGTCCGTTGGTCTAGGGGTATGATACTCGCTTTGGGTGCGAGTGGTCCCGGGTTCAAATCCCGGACGGACCCGAGTTTTTCAAGAAGTATTTTAGTGACATTAAAATGCAACTAAATACAGGTTTGGCCTATGAGTTGAGCATGGCTCTGATACGCATGGTCCGTTGGTCTAGGGGTATGATACTCGCTTTGGGTACGAGTGGTCCCCTGTTCAAATCCCGGACGGACCCGAGTTTTTGAAGAAGTAACTTAGTGACTATTTAAATTCAACTATCTACAGGTTAGGTCTATGAGTTGAGCATGTCTCAGATACGCATGGTCTGTTGGTCTAGGGGTATGATACTCGCTTTGGGTGCGAGTGGTCCCGGGTTCAAATCCCGGACGAACCCGAGTTTTTGAAGAAGTAACTTAGTGTCTATTTAAATTCAACTATCTACAGGTTAGGCCTATGAGTTGAGCATGTCTCTAACACGCATGGTCCGTTGGTCTAGGGGTATGATACTCGCTTTGGGTGCGAGTGGTCCCGGGTTCAAATCCCGGACGGACCAGAGTTTTTCAAGAAGTATTTTAGTGACATTTAAAGGCAACTAAATACAGGTTTGGCCTATGAGTGGAGCATGTTTATGATACGCATGATCCGTTGGTCTAGGGGTTTGATACTCGATTTGGGTGCGAGTGGTCCCCGGTTCAAATCCCGGTCGGACCCGAGTTTTTGAAGAAGTAACTTAGTGACTATTTAAATACAACTATCTACAGGTTAGGCCTATGAGTTGAGCATGTCTCTACCACGCATGGTCCGTTGGTCTAGGGGTATGATACTCGCTTTGGGTGCGAGTGGTCCCGGGTTCAAATCCCGGACGGACCCGAGTTTTTCAAGAAGTATTTTAGTGACATTAAAATGCAACTAAATACAGGTTTGGCCTATGAGTTGAGCATGGCTCTGATACGCATGGTCCGTTGGTCTAGGGGTATGATACTCGCTTTGGGTACGAGTGGTCCCCTGTTCAAATCCCGGACGGACCCGAGTTTTTGAAGAAGTAACTTAGTGACTATTTAAATTCAACTATCTACAGGTTAGGCCTATGAGTTGAGCATGTCTCAGATACGCATGGTCTATTGGTCTAGGGGTATGATACTCGCTTTGGGTGCGAGTGGTCCCGGGTTCAAATCCCGGACGAACCCGAGTTTTTGAAGAAGTAACTTAGTGACTATTTAAATTCAACTATCTACAGGTTAGGCCTATGAGTTGAGCATGTCTCTAACACGCATGGTCCGTTGGTCTAGGGGTTTGATACTCGATTTGGGTGCGAGTGGTCCACGGTTCAAATCCCGGTCGGACCCGAGTTTTTGAAGAAGTAACTTAGTGACTATTTAAATACAACTATCTACAGGTTAGGCCTATGAGTTGAGCATGTCTCTAACACGCATGGTCCGTTGGTCTAGGGGTATGATACTCGCTTTGGGTGCGAGTGGTCCCGGGTTCAAATCCCGGACGGACCCGAGTTTTTCAAGAAGTATTTTAGTGACATTAAAATGCAACTAAATACAGGTTTGGCCTATGAGTTGAGCATGGCTCTGATACGCATGGTCCGTTGGTCTAGGGGTATGATACTCGCTTTGGGTACGAGTGGTCCCCTGTTCAAATCCCGGACGGACCGGAGTTTTTGAAGAAGTAACTTAGTGACTATTTAAATTCAACTATCTACAGGTTAGGCCTATGAGTTGAGCATGTCTCAGATACGCATGGTCTGTTGGTCTAGGGGTATGATACTCGCTTTGGGTGCGAGTGGTCCCGGGTTCAAATCCCGGACGAACCCGAGTTTTTGAAGAAGTAACTTAGTGACTATTTAAATTCAACTATCTACAGGTTAGGCCTATGAGTTGAGCATGTCTCTAACACGCATGGTCCGTTGGTCTAGGGGTATGATACTCGCTTTGGGTGCGAGTGGTCCCGGGTTCAAATCCCGGACGGACCCGAGTTTTTCAAGAAGTATTTTAGTGACATTTAAATGCAACTAAATACAGGTTTGGCCTATGAGTGGAGCATGTTTATGATACGCATGATCCGTTGGTCTAGGGGTTTGATACTCGATTTGGGTGCGAGTGGTCCCCGGTTCAAATCCCGGTCGGACCCGAGTTTTTGAAGAAGTAACTTAGTGACTATTTAAATACAACTATCTACAGGTTAGGCCTATGAGTTGAGCATGTCTCTACCACGCATGGTCCGTTGGTCTAGGGGTATGATACTCGCTTTGGGTGCGAGTGGTCCCGGGTTCAAATCCCGGACGGACCCGAGTTTTTCAAGAAGTATTTTAGTGACATTTAAATGCAACTAAATACAGGTTTGGCCTATGAGTTGAGCATGGCTCTGATACGCATGGTCCGTTGGTCTAGGGGTATGATACTCGCTTTGGGTACGAGTGGTCCCCTGTTCAAATCCCGGACGGACCCGAGTTTTTGAAGAAGTAACTTAGTGACTATTTAAATACAACTATCTACAGGTTAGGCCTATGAGTTGAGCATGTCTCAGATACGCATGGTCTGTTGGTCTAGGGGTATGATACTCGCTTTGGGTGCGAGTGGTCCCGGGTTCAAATCCCGGACGAATCCGAGTTTTTGAAGAAGTAACTTAGTGACTATTTAAATTCAACTATCTACAGGTTAGGCCTATGAGTTGAGCATGTCTCTAACACGCATGGTCCGTTGGTCTAGGGGTATGATACTCGCTTTGGGTGCGAGTGGTCCCGGGTTCAAATCCCGGACGGACCCGAGTTTTTCAAGAAGTATTTTAGTGACATTTAAATGCAACTAAATACAGGTTTGGCCTATGAGTGGAGCATGTTTATGATACGCATGATCCGTTGGTCTAGGGGTTTGATACTCGATTTGGGTGCGAGTGGTCCCCGGTTCAAATCCCGGTCGGACCCGAGTTTTTGAAGAAGTAACTTAGTGACTATTTAAATACAACTATCTACAGGTTAGGCCTATGAGTTGAGCATGTCTCTACCACGCATGGTCCGTTGGTCTAGGGGTATGATACTCGCTTTGGGTGCGAGTGGTCCCGGGTTCAAATCCCGGACGGACCCGAGTTTTTCAAGAAGTATTTTAGTGACATTAAAATGCAACTAAATACAGGTTTGGCCTATGAGTTGAGCATGGCTCTGATACGCATGGTCCTTTGGTCTAGGGGTATGATACTCGCTTTGGGTACGAGTGGTCCCCTGTTCAAATCCCGGACGGACCCGAGTTTTTGAAGAAGTAACTTAGTGACTATTTAAATTCAACTATCTACAGGTTAGGCCTATGAGTTGAGCATGTCTCAGATACGCATGGTCTGTTGGTCTAGGGGTATGATACTCGCTTTGGGTGCGAGTGGTCCCGGGTTCAAATCCCGGACGGACCCGAGTTTTTCAAGAAGTATTTTAGTGACATTTAAATGCAACTAAATACAGGTTTGGCCTATGAGTGGAGCATGTTTATGATACGCATGATCCGTTGGTCTAGGGGTTTGATACTCGATTTGGGTGCGAGTGGTCCCCGGTTCAAATCCCGGTCGGACCCGAGTTTTTGAAGAAGTAACTTAGTGACTATTTAAATACAACTATCTACAGGTTAGGCCTATGAGTTGAGCATGTCTCTACCACGCATGGTCCGTTGGTCTAGGGGTATGATACTCGCTTTGGGTGCGAGTGGTCCCGGGTTCAAATCCCGGACGGACCCGAGTTTTTCAAGAAGTATTTTAGTGACATTTAAATGCAACTAAATACAGGTTTGGCCTATGAGTTGAGCATGGCTCTGATACGCATGGTCCGTTGGTCTAGGGGTATGATACTCGCTTTGGGTAAGAGTGGTCCCGGGTTCAAATCCCGGACGAACCCGAGTTTTTGAAGAAGTAACTTAGTGACTATTTAAATTCAACTATCTACAGGTTAGGCCTATGAGTTGAGCATGTCTCTAACACGCATGGTCCGTTGGTCTAGGGGTATGATACTCGCTTTGGGTGCGAGTGGTCCCGGGTTCAAATCCCGGACGGACCCGAGTTTTTGAAGAAGTAACTTAGTGACTATTTAAATACAACTATCTACAGGTTAGGCCTATGAGTTGAGCATGTCTCTACCACGCATGGTCCGTTGGTCTAGGGGTATGATACTCGCTTTGGGTACGAGTGGTACCCTGTTCAAATCCCGGTCGGACCCGAGTTTTTGAAGAAGTAACTTAGTGACTATTTAAATTCAACTATCTACAGGTTAGGCCTATGAGTTGAGCATGTCTCAGATACGCATGGTCTGTTGGTCTAGGGGTATGATACTCGCTTTGGGTGCGAGTGGTCCCGGGTTCAAATCCCGGACGAACCCGAGTTTTTGAAGAAGTAACTTAGTGACTATTTAAATTCAACTATCTACAGGTTAGGCCTATGAGTTGAGCATGTCTCTAACACGCATGGTCCGTTGGTCTAGGGGTATGATACTCGCTTTGGGTGCGAGTGGTCCCGGGTTCAAATCCCGGACGGACCCGAGTTTTTCAAGAAGTATTTTAGTGACATTAAAATGCAACTAAATACAGGTTTGGCCTATGAGTTGAGCATGGCTCTGATACGCATGGTCCGTTGGTCTAGGGGTGTGATACTCGCTTTGGGTACGAGTGGTCCCCTGTTCAAATCCCGGACGGACCCGAGTTTTTGAAGAAGTAACTTTGTGACTATTTAAATTCAACTATCTACAGGTTAGGCCTATGAGTTGAGCATGTCTCAGATACGCATGGTCTGTTGGTCTAGGGGTATGATACTCGCTTTGGGTGCGAGTGGTCCCGGGTTCAAATCCCGGACGAACCCGAGTTTTTGAAGAAGTAACTTAGTGACTATTTAAATTCAACTATCTACAGGTTAGGCCTATGAGTTGAGCATGTCTCTAACACGCATGGTCCGTTGGTCTAGGGGTATGATACTCGCTTTGGGTGCGAGTGGTCCCGGGTTCAAATCCCGGACGGACCCGAGTTTTTCAAGAAGTATTTTAGTGACATTTAAATGCAACTAAATACAGGTTTGGCCTATGAGTGGAGCATGTTTATGATACGCATGATCCGTTGGTCTAGGGGTTTGATACTCGATTTGGGTGCGAGTGGTCCCCGGTTCAAATCCCGGTCGGACCCGAGTTTTTGAAGAAGTAACTTAGTGACTATTTAAATACAACTACCTACAGGTTAGGCCTATGAGTTGAGCTTGTCTCAGATACGCATGGTCTGTTGGTCTAGGGGTATGATACTCGCTTTGGGTGCGAGTGGTCCCGGGTTCAAATCCCGGACGAACCCGAGTTTTTGAAGAAGTAACTTAGTGACTATTTAAATTCAACTATCTACAGGTTAGGCCTATGAGTTGAGCATGTCTCTAACACGCATGGTCCGTTGGTCTAGGGGTATGATACTCGCTTTGGGTGCGAGTGGTCCCGGGTTCAAATCCCGGACGGACCCGAGTTTTTCAAGAAGTATTTTAGTGACATTTAAATGCAACTAAATACAGGTTTGGCCTATGAGTGGAGCATGTTTATGATACGCATGATCCGTTGGTCTAGGGGTTTGATACTCGATTTGGGTGCGAGTGGTCCCCGGTTCATATCCCGGTCGGACCCGAGTTTTTGAAGAAGTAACTTAGTGACTATTTAAATACAACTATCTACAGGTTAGGCCTATGAGTTGAGCATGTCTCTACCACGCATGGTCCGTTAATCTAGGGGTATGATACTCGCTTTGGGTGCGAGTGGTCCCGGGTTCAAATCCCGGACGGACCCGAGTTTTTCAAGAAGTATTTTAGTGACATTAAAATGCAACTAAATACAGGTTTGGCCTATGAGTTGAGCATGGCTCTGATACGCATGGTCCGTTGGTCTAGGGGTATGATACTCGCTTTGGGTACGAGTGGTCCCCTGTTCAAATCCCGGACGGACCCGAGTTTTTGAAGAAGTAACTTAGTGACTATTTAAATTCAACTATCTACAGGTTAGGCCTATGAGTTGAGCATGTCTCAGATACGCATGGTCTGTTGGTCTAGGGGTATGATACTCGCTTTGGGTGCGAGTGGTCCCCGGTTCAAATCCCGGTCGGACCCGAGTTTTTGAAGAAGTAACTTAGTGACTATTTAAATTCAACTTTCTACAGGTTAGGCCTATGAGTTGAGCATGCCTCTAACACGCATGGTCCGTTGGTCTAGGGGTATGATACTCGCTTTGGGTGCGAGTGGTCCCGGGTTCAAATCCCGGACGGACCCGAGTTTTTCAAGAAGTATTTTAGTGACATTTAAATGCAACTAAATACAGGTTTGGCCTATGAGTGGAGCATGTTTATGATACGCATGATTCGTTGGTCTAGGGGTTTGATACTCGATTTGGGTGCGAGTGGTCCCCGGTTCAAATCCCGGTCGGACCCGAGTTTTTGAAGAAGTAACTTAGTGACTATTTAAATACAACTATCTACAGGTTAGGCCTATGAGTTGAGCATGTCTCTACCACGCATGGTCCGTTAATCTAGGGGTATGATACTCGCTTTGGGTGCGAGTGGTCCCGGGTTCAAATCCCGGACGGACCCGAGTTTTTCAAGAAGTATTTTAGTGACATTAAAATGCAACTAAATACAGGTTTGGCCTATGAGTTGAGCATGGCTCTGATACGCATGGTCCGTTGGTCTAGGGGTATGATACTCGCTTTGGGTACGAGTGGTCCCCTGTTCAAATCCCGGACGGACCCGAGTTTTTCAAGAAGTATTTTAGTGACATTAAAATGCAACTAAATACAGGTTTGGCCTATGAGTTGAGCATGGCTCTGATACGCATGGTCCGTTGGTCTAGGGGTGTGATACTCGCTTTGGGTACGAGTGGTCCCCTGTTCAAATCCCGGACGGACCCGAGTTTTTGAAGAAGTAACTTTGTGACTATTTAAATTCAACTATCTACAGGTTAGGCCTATGAGTTGAGCATGTCTCAGATACGCATGGTCTGTTGGTCTAGGGGTATGATACTCGCTTTGGGTGCGAGTGGTCCCGGGTTCAAATCCCGGACGAACCCGAGTTTTTGAAGAAGTAACTTAGTGACTATTTAAATTCAACTATCTACAGGTTAGGCCTATGAGTTGAGCATGTCTCTAACACGCATGGTCCGTTGGTCTAGGGGTATGATACTCGCTTTGGGTGCGAGTGGTCCCCGGTTCAAATCCCGGTCGGACCCGAGTTTTTGAAGAAGTAACTTAGTGACTATTTAAATTCAACTTTCTACAGGTTAGGCCTATGAGTTGAGCATGTCTCTAACACGCATGGTCCGTTGGTCTAGGGGTATGATACTCGCTTTCGGTGCGAGTGGTCCCGGGTTCAAATCCCGGACGGACCCGAGTTTTTCAAGAAGTATTTTAGTGACATTTAAATGCAACTAAATACAGGTTTGGCCTATGAGTGGAGCATGTTTATGATACGCATGATTCGTTGGTCTAGGGGTTTGATACTCGATTTGGGTGCGAGTGGTCCCCGGTTCAAATCCCGGACGGACCCGAGTTTTTCAAGAAGTATTTTAGTGACATTTAAATTCAACAATCTACAGGTTAGGCCTATGAGTTGATCATCTCTGATACGCATGGGCCGTTGGTCTAGGGGTTTGATACTCGATTTGGGTGCGAGTGGTCCCCTGTTCAAATCCCGGACGGACCCGAGTTTTTGAAGAAGTAACTTAGTGACTATTTAAATACAACTATCTACAGGTTAGGCCTATGAGTTGAGCATGTCTCTGATACGCATGATCCGTTGGTCTAGGGGTATGATACTCGCTTTGGGTGTTAGTGGTCCCGGGTTCAAATCCCGGACGGACCCGAGTTTTTGAAGAAGTAACTTAGAGACTATTTAAATTCAACTATCTACAGGTTAGGCCTATGAGTTGAGCATGTCTATAACACGCATGGTCCGTTGGTCTAGGGGTATGATACTCGCTTTGGGTGCGAGTGGTCCCGGGTTCAAATCCCGGACGGACCCGAGATTTTCAAGAAGTATTTTAGTGACATTTAAATGCAACTAAATACAGGTTTGGCCTATGAGTTGAGCATGGCTCTGATACGCATGGTCCGTTGGTCTAGGGGTATGATACTCGCTTTGGGTACGAGTGGTCCCCTGTTCAAATCCCGGACGGACCCGAGTTTTTGAAGAAGTAACTTAGTGACTATTTAAATTCAACTATCTACAGGTTAGGCCTATGAGTTGAGCATGTCTATAACACGCATGGTCCGTTGGTCTAGGGGTATGATACTCGCTTTGGGTGCGAGTGGTCCCGGGTTCAAATCCCGGACGGACCCGAGATTTTCAAGAAGTATTTTAGTGACATTTAAATGCAACTAAATACAGGTTTGGCCTATGAGTTGAGCATGGCTCTGATACGCATGGTCCGTTGGTCTAGGGGTATGATACTCGCTTTGGGTACGAGTGGTCCCCTGTTCAAATCCCGGACGGACCCGAGTTTTTGAAGAAGTAACTTAGTGACTATTTAAATTCAACTATCTACAGGTTAGGCCTATGAGTTGAGCATGTCTCAGATACGCATGGTCTGTTGGTCTAGGGGTATGATACTCGCTTTGGGTGCGAGTGGTCCCGGGTTCAAATCCCGGACGAACCCGAGTTTTTGAAGAAGTAACTTAGTGACTATTTAAATTCAACTATCTACAGGTTAGGCCTATGAGTTGAGCATGTCTCAGATACGCATGGTCTGTTGGTCTAGGGGTATGATACTCGCTTTGGGTGCGAGTGGTCCCGGGTTCAAATCCCGGACGAACCCGAGTTTTTGAAGAAGTAACTTAGTGACTATTTAAATTCAACTATCTACAGGTTAGGCCTATGAGTTGAGCATGTCTCTAACACGCATGGTCCGTTGGTCTAGGGGTATGATACTCGCTTTGGGTGCGAGTGGTCCCCGGTTCAAATCCCGGTCGGACCCGAGTTTTTGAAGAAGTAACTTAGTGACTATTTAAATTCAACTTTCTACAGGTTAGGCCTATGAGTTGAGCATGTCTCTAACACGCATGGTCCGTTGGTCTAGGGGTATGATACTCGCTTTCGGTGCGAGTGGTCCCGGGTTCAAATCCCGGACGGACCCGAGTTTTTCAAGAAGTATTTTAGTGACATTTAAATGCAACTAAATACAGGTTTGGCCTATGAGTGGAGCATGTTTATGATACGCATGATTCGTTGGTCTAGGGGTTTGATACTCGATTTGGGTGCGAGTGGTCCCCGGTTCAAATCCCGGACGGACCCGAGTTTTTCAAGAAGTATTTTAGTGACATTTAAATTCAACAATCTACAGGTTAGGCCTATGAGTTGATCATCTCTGATACGCATGGGCCGTTGGTCTAGGGGTTTGATACTCGATTTGGGTGCGAGTGGTCCCCTGTTCAAATCCCGGACGGACCCGAGTTTTTGAAGAAGTAACTTAGTGACTATTTAAATACAACTATCTACAGGTTAGGCCTATGAGTTGAGCATGTCTCTGATACGCATGATCCGTTGGTCTAGGGGTATGATACTCGCTTTGGGTGTTAGTGGTCCCGGGTTCAAATCCCGGACGGACCCGAGTTTTTGAAGAAGTAACTTAGAGACTATTTAAATTCAACTATCTACAGGTTAGGCCTATGAGTTGAGCATGTCTATAACACGCATGGTCCGTTGGTCTAGGGGTATGATACTCGCTTTGGGTGCGAGTGGTCCCGGGTTCAAATCCCGGACGGACCCGAGATTTTCAAGAAGTATTTTAGTGACATTTAAATGCAACTAAATACAGGTTTGGCCTATGAGTTGAGCATGGCTCTGATACGCATGGTCCGTTGGTCTAGGGGTATGATACTCGCTTTGGGTACGAGTGGTCCCCTGTTCAAATCCCGGACGGACCCGAGTTTTTGAAGAAGTAACTTAGTGACTATTTAAATTCAACTATCTACAGGTTAGGCCTATGAGTTGAGCATGTCTATAACACGCATGGTCCGTTGGTCTAGGGGTATGATACTCGCTTTGGGTGCGAGTGGTCCCGGGTTCAAATCCCGGACGGACCCGAGATTTTCAAGAAGTATTTTAGTGACATTTAAATGCAACTAAATACAGGTTTGGCCTATGAGTTGAGCATGGCTCTGATACGCATGGTCCGTTGGTCTAGGGGTATGATACTCGCTTTGGGTACGAGTGGTCCCCTGTTCAAATCCCGGACGGACCCGAGTTTTTGAAGAAGTAACTTAGTGACTATTTAAATTCAACTATCTACAGGTTAGGCCTATGAGTTGAGCATGTCTCAGATACGCATGGTCTGTTGGTCTAGGGGTATGATACTCGCTTTGGGTGCGAGTGGTCCCGGGTTCAAATCCCGGACGAACCCGAGTTTTTGAAGAAGTAACTTAGTGACTATTTAAATTCAACTATCTACAGGTTAGGCCTATGAGTTGAGCATGTCTCAGATACGCATGGTCTGTTGGTCTAGGGGTATGATACTCGCTTTGGGTGCGAGTGGTCCCGGGTTCAAATCCCGGACGAACCCGAGTTTTTGAAGAAGTAACTTAGTGACTATTTAAATTCAACTATCTACAGGTTAGGCCTATGAGTTGAGCATGTCTCTAACACGCATGGTCCGTTGGTCTAGGGGTATGATACTCGCTTTGGGTGCGAGTGGTCCCCTGTTCAAATCCCGGACGGACCCGAGTTTTTCAAGAAGTATTTTAGTGACATTTAAATGCAACTAAATACAGGTTTGGCCTATGAGTTGAGCATGGCTCTGATACGCATGGTCCGTTGGTCTAGGGGTATGATACTCGCTTTGGGTACGAGTGGTCCAATGTTCAAATCCCGGACGGACCCGAGTTTTTCAAGAAGTATTTTAGTGACATTTAAATGCAACTAAATACAGGTTTGGCCTATGAGTGGAGCATGTTTATGATACGCATGATCCGTTGGTCTAGGGGTTTGATACTCGATTTGGGTGCGATTGGTCCCCGGTTCAAATCCCGGTCGGACCCGAGTTTTTGAAGAAGTAACTTAGTGACTATTTAAATACAACTATCTACAGGTTAGGCCTATGAGTTGAGCATGTCTCTACCACGCATGGTCCGTTGGTCTAGGGGTATGATACTCGCTTTGGGTGCGAGTGGTCCCGGGTTCAAATCCCGGACGGACCCGAGTTTTTCAAGAAGTATTTTAGTGACATTTAAATGCAACTAAATACAGGTTTGGCCTATGAGTTGAGCATGGCTCTGATACGCATGGTCCGTTGGTCTAGGGGTATGATACTCGCTTTGGGTACGAGTGGTCCAATGTTCAAATCCCGGACGGACCCGATTTTCGAACAAGTAATTTAGTGACAATTTAAATTCAACTATCTACAGGTTAGGCCTATGAGTTGAGCATGTCTCAGATACGCATGGTCCGTTGATCTAGGGGTATGATACTCGCTTTGGGTGCGAGTGGTCCCGGGTTCAAATCCCGGACGGACCCGAGCTTTTCAAGAAGTATTTTAGTGACATTAAAATGCAACTAAATACAGGTTTGGCCTATGAGTTGAGCATGTCTCTGATACGCATGATCCGTTGGTCTAGGGGTATGATACTCGCTTTGAGTGCGAGTGGTCCCGGGTTCAAATCCCGGACGGACCCGAGTTTTTCAAGAAGTATTTTAGTGACATTTAAATTCAACAATCTACAGGTTAGGCCTATGAGTTGAGCATGTCTCTGACACGCATGATCCGTTGGTCTAGGGGTATGATACTCGCTTTGGGTGCGAGTGGTCCCGGGTTCAAATCCCGGACGGACCCGAGTTTTTGAAGAAGTAACTTAGTGACTATTTAAATTCAACTATCTACAGGTTAGGCCTATGAGTTGAGCATGTCTATAACACGCATGGTCCGTTGGTCTAGGGGTATGATACTCGCTTTGGGTGCGAGTGGTCCCGGGTTCAAATCTCGGACGGACCCGAGTTTTTCAAGAAGTATTTTAGTGACATTTAAATGCAACTAAATACAGGTTTGGCCTATGAGTGGAGCATGTTTATGATACGCATGATCCGTTGGTCTAGGGGTTTGATACTCGATTTGGGTGCGAGTGGTCCCCGGTTCAAATCCCGGTCGAACCCGAGTTTTTGAAGAAGTAACTAAGTGACTATTTAAATACAACTATCTACAGGTTAGGCCTATGAGTTGAGCATGTCTCTACCACGCATGGTCCGTTGGTCTAGGGGTGTGATACTCGCTTTGGGTGCGAGTGGTCCCGGGTTCAAATCCCGGACGGACCCGAGTTTTTCAAGAAAGTATTTTAGTGACATTTAAATGCAACTAAATACAGGTTAGGCCTATGAGATGAGCATGTCTCAGATACGCATGGTCCGTTGGTCTAGGGGTATGATACTCGCTTTGGGTGCGAGTGGTCCCGGGTTCAAATCCCGGACGGACCCGAGTTTTTCAAGAAGTATTTTAGTGACATTAAAATGCAACTAAATACAGGTTTGGCCTATGAGTTGAGCATGTCTCTGATACGCATGATCCGTTGGTCTAGGGGTATGATACTCGCTTTGGGTACGAGTGGTCCCTTGTTCAAATCCCGGACGGACCCGAGTTTTTGAAGAAGTAACTTAGTGACTATTTAAATTCAACTATCTACAGGTTAGGCCTATGAGTTGATTATCTCTGATACGCATGGGCCGTTGGTCTAGGGGTATGATACTCGCTTTGGGTACGAGTGGTCCCCTGTTCAAATCCCGACGGACCCGAGTTTTTGAAGAAGTAACTTAGTGACTATTTAAATTCAACTATCTACAGGTTAGGCCTATGAGTTGAGCATGTCTCTGATACGCATGATCCGTTGGTCTAGGGGTATGATACTCGCTTTGGGTGCGAGTGGTCCCGGGTTCAAATCCCGGACGGACCCGAGTTTTTCAAGAAGTATTTTAGTGACATTTAAATGCAACTAAATACAGGTTAGGCCTATGAGATGAGCATGGCTCTGATACGCATGGTCCGTTGGTCTAGGGGTATGATACTCGCTTTGGGTACGAGTGGTCCCGGGTTCAAATCCCGGACGAACCCGAGTTTTTGAAGAAGTAACTTAGTGACTATTTAAATTCAACTATCTACAGGTTAGGCCTATGAGTTGAGCATGTCTCAGATACGCATGGTCTGTTGGTCTAGGGGTATGATACTCGCTTTGGGTGCGAGTGGTCCCGGGTTCAAATCCCGGACGAACCCGAGTTTTTGAAGAAGTAACTTAGTGACTATTTAAATTCAACTATCTACAGGTTAGGCCTATGAGTTGAGCATGTCTCTAACACGCATGGTCCGTTGGTCTAGGGGTATGATACTCGCTTTGGGTGCGAGTGGTCCCGGGTTCAAATCCCGGACGGACCCGAGTTTTTCAAGAAGTATTTTAGTGACATTTAAATGCAACTAAATACAGGTTTGGCCTATGAGTTGAGCATGGCTCTGATACGCATGGTCCGTTGGTCTAGGGGTATGATACTCGCTTTGGGTACGAGTGGTCCAATGTTCAAATCCCGGACGGTCCCGAGTTTTTGAAGAAGTAACTTAGTGACTATTTAAATTCAACTATCTACAGGTTAGGCCTATGAGTTGAGCATGTCTCAGATACGCATGGTCTGTTGGTCTAGGGGTATGATACTCGCTTTGGGTGCGAGTGGTCCCGGGTTCAAATCCCGGACGAACCCGAGTTTTTGAAGAAGTAACTTAGTGACTATTTAAATTCAACTATCTACAGGTTAGGCCTATGAGTTGAGCATGTCTCTAACACGCATGGTCCGTTGGTCTAGGGGTATGATACTCGCTTTGGGTGCGAGTGGTCCCGGGTTCAAATCCCGGACGGACCCGAGTTTTTCAAGAAGTATTTTAGTGACATTTAAATGCAACTAAATACAGGTTTGGCCTATGAGTTGAGCATGGCTCTGATACGCATGGTCCGTTGGTCTAGGGGTATGATACTCGCTTTGGGTACGAGTGGTCCAATGTTCAAATCCCGGACGGACCCGATTTTCGAACAAGTAATTTAGTGACTATTTAAATTCAACTATCTACAGGTTAGGCCTATGAGTTGAGCATGTCTCAGATACGCATGGTCCGTTGTTCTAGGGGTATGATATTCGCTTTGGGTGCGAGTGGTCCCGGGTTCAAATCCCGGACGGACCCGAGTTTTTCAAGAAGTATTTTAGTGACATTAAAATGCAACTAAATACAGGTTTGGCCTATGAGTTGAGCATGTCTCTGATACGCATGATCCGTTGGTCTAGGGGTATGATACTCGCTTTGGGTGCGAGTGGTCCCGGGTTCAAATCCCGGACGGACCCGATTTTTTCAAGAAGTAACTTAGTGACTATTTAAATTCAACTATCTACAGGTTAGGCCTATGAGTTGAGCATGTCTCTAACACGCATGGTCCGTTGGTCTAGGGGTATGATACTCGCTTTGGGTACGAGTGGTCCAATGTTCAAATCCCGGACGGACCCGATTTTCGAACAAGTAATTTAGTGACTATTTAAATTCAACTATCTACAGGTTAGGCCTATGAGTTGAGCATGTCTCAGATACGCATGGGCCGTTGGTCTAGGGGTATGATACTCGTTTTGGGTGCGAGTGGTCCCGGGTTCAAATCCCGGACGGACCCGAGTTTTTGAAGTTGTAACTTAGTGACTATTTAAATTCAACTATCTACAGGTTAGGCCTATGAGTTGAGCATGTCTCTGATACGCATGGTCCGTTGGTCACGGGGTATGATACTCGCTTTGGGTGCGAGTGGTCCCGGGTTCAAATCCCGGACGGACCCGAGTTTTTGAAGTTGTAACTTAGTGATTATTTAAATTCAACAATCTACAGGTTAAGCCTATGAGTTTAGCATGTCTCAGATACGCATGGTCCGTTGGTCTAGGGGTATGATACTCGCTTTGGGTGCGATTGGTCCCGGGTTCAAATCCCGGACGGACCCGAGTTATTGAAGTTGTAACTTAGTGACTATTTAAATTCAAAAATCTACAGGTTAGTCCTATGAGTTTAGCATGTCTCTGATACACATGGACCGTTGGTCTAGGGGTATGATACTCGCTTTGGGTACGAGTGGTGCCCTGTTCAAATCCCGGACGGACCCGAGTTTTTGAAGAAGTATCTTAGTGACTATTTAAATTCAACTATCTACAGGTTAGGCCTATGAGTTGAGCATGTCTCAGATACGCATGGTCCGTTGGTCTAGGGGTATGATACTCGTTTTGGGTGCGAGTGGTCCCGGGTTCAAATCCCGGACGGACCCGAGTTTCGAACAAGTAATTTAGTGACTATTTAAATGCAACTAACTACAGGTTAG
This sequence comes from Phalangium opilio, assembly GCF_054372755.1. NCBI lineage: Eukaryota > Metazoa > Arthropoda > Arachnida > Opiliones > Phalangiidae > Phalangium > Phalangium opilio. The sequence goes on from NW_028324241.1 coordinate 2,310,971, forward strand.
GCCTATGAGTTGAGCATGTCTCTAACACGCATGGTCCGTTGGTCTAGGGGTATGATACTCGTTTTGGGTGCGAGTGGTCCCAGGTTCAAATCCCGGACGGACCCGACTTTCGAACAAGAAACTTATTGACCATTTAAATTCAACTATCTACAAGTTAGGCCTATGAGTTGAGCATGTCTCTGATACGCATGTTCCGTTGGTCTAGGGGTGTGATACTCGCTTTGGGTGCGAGTAGTCCCGGGTTCAAATCCCGGACGGACCCGAGTTTTTCAAGAAGTATTTTAGTGACATTTAAATGCAACTATCTACAGGTTAGGCCTATGAGTTGAGCATGTCTCTAACACGCATGGTCCGTTGGTCTAGGGGTATGATACTCGTTTTGGGTGCGAGTGGTCCCAGGTTCAAATCCCGGACGGACCCGACTTTCGAACAAGTAACTTAGTGACAATTTAAATTCAACTATCTACAGGTTAGGCCTATGAGTTGAGCATGTCTCAGATACGCATGGTCCGTTGGTCTAGGGGTATGATACTCGTTTTGGGTGCGAGTGGTCCCGGGTTCAAATCCCGGACGGACCCGAGTTTTTGAAGTTGTAACTTAGTGACTATTTAAATTCAACTATCTACAGGTTAGGCCTATGAGTTGAGCATGTCTCTGATACGCATGGTCCGTTGGTCACGGGGTATGATACTCGCTTTGGGTGCGAGTGGTCCCGGGTTCAAATCCCGGACGGACCCGAGTTTTTGAAGTTGTAACTTAGTGACTATTTAAATTCAACAATCTACAGGTTAAGCCTATGAGTTTAGCATGTCTCTGATACGCATGGGCCGTTGGTCTAGGGGTATGATACTCGCTTTGGGTACGAGTGGTCCCCTGTTCAAATCCCGGACGGACCCGAGTTTTTGAAGAAGTAACTTAGTGACTATTTAAATTCAACTATCTACAGTTTAGGCCTATGAGTTGAGCATGTCTCAGATACGCATGGTCCGTTGGTCTAGGGGTATGATACTCGCTTTGGGTGCGAGTGGTCCCGGGTTCAAATCCCGGACGGACCCGAGTTTTTGAAGTTGTAACTTAGTGACTATTTAAATTCAAAAATCTACAGGTTAGTCATATGAGTTTAGAATGTCTCTGATACGCATGGGCCGTTGGTCTAGGGGTATGATACTCGCTTTGGGTACGAGTGGTCCCCTGTTCAAATCCCGGACGGACCCGAGTTTTTGAAGAAGTAATTTAGTGACTATTTAAATTCAACTATCTACAGGTTAGGCCTATGAGTTGAGCATGTCTCAGATACGCATGGTCCGTTGGTCTAGGGGTATGATACTCGCTTTGGGTGCGAGTGGTCCCGGGTTCAAATCCCGGACGGACCCGAGTTTCGGACAAGTAATTTAGTGACTATTTAAATGCAACTAACTACAGGTTAGGCCTATGAGTTGAGCATGTCTCTGAGACGCATGGTCCGTGGGTCTAGGGGTATGATACTCGCTTTGGGTACGAGTGGTCCCCTGTTCAAATCCCGGACGGACCCGAGTTTTTGAAGAAGTAACTTAGTGACTATTTAAAGTCAACTATCTACAGGTTAGGCCTATGAGTTGAGCATGTCTCAGCTACGCATGGTCCGTTGGTCACGGGGTATGATACTAGATTTGGGTGCGAGTGGTCCCGGGTTCAAATGCCAGACGGACCCGAGTATTTCAAGAAGTATTTTAGTTACATTTAAATGCAACTAAATACAGGTTAGGCCTACGAGTTGAGCATGGCTCTGATACGCATGGTCCGTTGGTCTAGGGGTATGATACTCGCTTTGGGAACGAGTGGTCCCCTGTTCAAATCCCGGACGGACCCGAGTTTTTGAAGAAGTAACTTAGTGACTATTTCAATTCAACTATCTACAGGTTAGGCCTATGAGTTGAGCATGTCTCTAACACGCATGGTCCGTTGGTCTAGGGGTATGATACTCGTTTTGGGTGCGAGTGGTCCCAGGTTCAATTCCCGGACGGACCCGACTTTCGAACAAGTAATTTAGTGACTGTTTAAATGCAACTAACTACAGGTTAGGCCTATGAGTTGAGCATGTCTCTGAAACGCATGGTCCGTTGGTCTAGGGGTATGATTTTCGCTTTGGGTGCGAGTGGTCCCGGGTTGAAATCCCGGACATACCCGAGTTTTTGAAGAAGTAACTTAGTGACTATTTCAATTCAACTATCTACAGGTTAGGCCTATGAGTTGAGCATGTCTCTAACACGCATGGTCCGTTGGTCTAGGGGTATGATACTCGTTTTGGGTGCGAGTGGTCCCAGGTTCAAATCCCGGACGGACCCGACTTTCGAACAAGTAACTTAGTGACTATTTAAATTCAACTATCTACAGGTTAGGCCTATGAGTTGAGCATGTCTCATATATGCATGGTCCGTTGGTCTAGGGGTATGATACTCGCTTTGGGTGCGAGTGGTCCCGGGTTCAAATCCCGGACGGACCCGAGTTATTGAAGTTGTAACTTAGTGACTATTTAAATTCAAAAATCTACAGGTTAGTCCTATGAGTTTAGCATGTCTCTGATACGCATGGGCCGTTGGTCTAGGGGTATGATACTCGCTTTGGGTACGAGTGGTGCCCTGTTCAAATCCCGGACGGACCCGAGTTTTTGAAGAAGTATCTTAGTGACTATTTAAATTCAACTATCTACAGGTTAGGCCTATGAGTTGAGCATGTCTCAGATACGCATGGTCCGTTGGTCTAGGTGTATGATACTCGTTTTGGGTGCGAGTGGTCCCGGCTTCAAATCCCGGACGGACCCGAGTTTTTGAAGTTGTAACTTAGTGACTATTTAAATTCAACTAACTACAGGTTAGGCCTATGAGTTGAGCATGTCTCTGATACGCATGGTCCGTTGGTCTAGGGGTATGATACTCGCTTTAGGTGCGAGTGGGCCCGGGTTCAAATCCCGGACGGACCCGAGTTTTTGAAGAAGTAACTTATTGACCATTTAAATTCAACTATCTACAAGTTAGGCCTATGAGTTGAGCATGTCTCTGATACGCATGTTCCGTTGGTCTAGGGGTGTGATACTCGCTTTGGGTGCGAGTAGTCCCGGGTTCAAATCCCGGACGGACCCGAGTTTTTCAAGAAGTATTTTAGTGACATTTAAATGCAACTATCTACAGGTTAGGCCTATGAGTTGAGCATGTCTCTAACACGCATGGTCCGTTGGTCTAGGGGTATGATACTCGTTTTGGGTGCGAGTGGTCCCAGGTTCAAATCCCGGACGGACCCGACTTTCGAACAAGTAACTTAGTGACAATTTAAATTCAACTATCTACAGGTTAGGCCTATGAGTTGAGCATGTCTCAGATACGCATGGTCCGTTGGTCTAGGGGTATGATACTCGTTTTGGGTGCGAGTGGTCCCGGGTTCAAATCCCGGACGGACCCGAGTTTTTGAAGTTGTAACTTAGTGACTATTTAAATTCAACTAACTACAGGTTAGGCCTATGAGTTGAGCATGTCTCTGATACGCATGGTCCGTTGGTCTAGGGGTATGATACTCGCTTTGGGTGCGAGTGGTCCCGGGTTCAAATCCCGGACGGACCCGAGTTTTTGAAGAAGTAACTTATTGACCATTTAAATTCAACTATCTACAAGTTAGGCCTATTAGTTGAGCATGTCTCTGATACGCATGTTCCGTTGGTCTAGGGGTGTGATACTCGCTTTGGGTGCGAGTAGTCCCGGGTTCAAATCCCGGACGGACCCGAGTTTTTCAAGAAGTATTTTAGTGACATTTAAATGCAACTATCTACAGGTTAGGCCTATGAGTTGAGCATGTCTCTAACACGCATGGTCCGTTGGTCTAGGGGTATGATACTCGTTTTGGGTGCGAGTGGTCCCGGGTTCAAATCCCGGACGGACCCGAGTTTTTGAAGTTGTAACTTAGTGACTATTTAAATTCAACTATCTACAGGTTAGGCCTATGAGTTGAGCATGTCTCTGATACGCATGGTCCGTTGGTCACGGGGTATGATACTCGCTTTGGGTGCGAGTGGTCCCGGGTTCAAATCCCGGACGGACCCGAGTTTTTGAAGTTGTAACTTAGTGACTATTTAAATTCAACAATCTACAGGTTAAGATTATGAGTTTAGCATGTCTCAGATACGCATGGTCCGTTGGTCTAGGGGTATGATACTCGCTTTGGGTGCGAGTGGTCCCGAGTTCAAATCCCGGACGGACCCGAGTTATTGAAGTTGTAACTTAGTGACTATTTAAATTCAAAAATCTACAGGTTAGTCCTATGAGTTTAGCATGTCTCTGATACGCATGGGCCGTTGGTCTAGGGGTATGATACTCGCTTTGGGTACGAGTGGTGCCCTGTTCAAATCCCGGACGGACCGAGTTTTTGAAGAAGTATTTTAGTGACTATTTAAATTCAACTATCTACAGGTTAGGCCTATGAGTTGAGCATGTCTCAGATACGCATGGTCCGTTGGTCTAGGGGTATGATACTCGTTTTGGGTGCGAGTGGTCCCGGGTTCAAATCCCGGACGGACCCGAGTTTTTGAAGTTGTAACTTAGTGACTATTTAAATTCAACTAACTACAGGTTAGGCCTATGAGTTGAGCATGTCTCTGATACGCATGGTCCGTTGGTCTAGGGGTATGATACTCGCTTTGGGTGCGAGTGGTCCCGGGTTCAAATCCCGGACGGACCCGAGTTTTTGAAGAAGTAACTTATTGACCATTTAAATTCAACTATCTACAAGTTAGGCCTATGAGTTGAGCATGTCTCTGATACGCATGTTCCGTTGGTCTAGGGGTGTGATACTCGCTTTGGGTGCGAGTAGTCCCGGGTTCAAATCCCGGACGGACCCGAGTTTTTCAAGAAGTATTTTAGTGACATTTAAATGCAACTATCTACAGGTTAGGCCTATGAGTTGAGCATGTCTCTAACACGCATGGTCCGTTGGTCTAGGGGTATGATACTCGTTTTGGGTGCGAGTGGTCCCAGGTTCAAATCCCGGACGGACCCGACTTTCGAACAAGTAACTTAGTGACAATTTAAATTCAACTATCTACAGGTTAGGCCTATGAGTTGAGCAGGTCTCAGATACGCATGGTCCGTTGGTCTAGGGGTATGATACTCGTTTTGGGTGCGAGTGGTCCCGGGTTCAAATCACGGACGGACCCGAGTTTTTGAAGAAGTAACTTAGTGACTATTTAAATACAACTATCTACAGGTTAGGCGTATGAGTTGATCATCTCTGATACGCATGGGCCGTTGGTCTAGGGGTATGATACTCGCTTTGGGTGCGAGTGGTCCCGGGTTCAAATGCCAGACGGACCCGAGTTTTTCAAGAAGTATTTTAGTTACATTTAAATGCAACTAAATACAGGTTAGGCCTACGAGTTGAGCATGGCTCTGATACGCATGGTCCGTTGGTCTAGGGGTATGATACTCGCTTTGGGAACGAGTGGTTCCCTGTTCAAATCTCGGAGGGACCCGAGTTTTTGAAGAAGTAACTTAGTGACTATTTAAATTCAACTATCTACAGGTTAGGCCTATGAGTTGAGCATGTCTCAGCTACGCATGGTCCGTTGGTCACGGGGTATGATACTAGCTTTGGGTGCGAGTGGTCCCGGGTTCAAATGCCAGACGGACCCGAGTTTTTCAAGAAGTATTTTAGTTACATTTAAATGCAACTAAATACAGGTTAGGCCTACGAGTTGAGCATGGCTCTGATACGCATGGTCCGTTGGTCTAGGGGTATGATACTCGCTTTGGGAACGAGTGGTTCCCTGTTCAATCCCGGACGGACCCGAGTTTTTGAAGAAGTAACTTAGTGACTATTTCAATTCAACTATCTACAGGTTAGGCCTATGAGTTGAGCATGTCTCTAACGCGCATGGTCCGTTGGTCTAGGGGTATGATACTCGTTTTGGGTGCGAGTGGTCCCAGGTTCAAATCCCGGACGGACCCGACTTTCGAACAAGTAACTTAGTGACTATTTAAATTCAACTATCTACAGGTTAGGCCTATGAGTTGAGCATGTCTCAGATACGCATGGTCCGTTGGTCTAGGGGTATGATACTCGTTTTGGGTGCGAGTGGTCCCGGGTTCAAATCCCGGACGGACCCGAGTTTTTGAAGTTGTAACTTAGTGACTATTTAAATTCAACTAACTACAGGTTAGGCCTATGAGTTGAGCATGTCTCTGATACGCATGGTCCGTTGGTCTAGGGGTACGATACTCGCTTTGAGTGCGAGTGGTCCCGGGTTCAAATCCCGGACGGACCCGAGTTTTTGAAGAAGTAACTTATTGACCATTTTAATTCAACTATCTACAAGTTAGGCCTATGAGTTGAGCATGTCTCTGATACGCATGTTCCGTTGGTCTAGGGGTGTGATACTCGCTTAGGGTGCGAGTAGTCCCGGGTTCAAATCCCGGACGGACCCGAGTTTTTCAAGAAGTATTTTAGTGACATTTAAATGCAACTATCTACAGGTTAGGCCTATGAGTTGAGCATGTCTCTAACACGCATGGTCCGTTGGTCTAGGGGTATGATACTCGTTTTGGGTGCGAGTGGTCCCGGGTTCAAATCCCGGACGGACCCGACTTTCGAACAAGTAATTTAGTGACTGTTTAAATGCAACTAACTACAGGTTAGGCCTATGAGTTGAGCATGTCTCTGAAACGCATGGTCCGTTGGTCTAGGGGTATGATACTCGCTTTGGGCACGAGTGGTCCCCTGTTCAAATCCCGGACGAACCCGAGTTTTTGAAGATGTAACTTAGTGACTATTTAAATTCAACTATCTACAGGTTAGGCCTATGAGTTAAGCATGTCTCTGATACGCATGGGCCGTTGGTCTAGGGGTATGATACTCGCTTTGGGTGCGAGTGGTCCCCTGTTCAAATCCCGGACGGACCCGAGTTTTTGAAGAAGTAACTTAGTGACTATTTAAATTCAACTATCTACAGGTTAGGCCTATGAGTTGAGCATGTGTCAGCTACGCATGGTCCGTTGGTCACGGGGTATGATACTAGCTTTGGGTGCGAGTGGTCCCGGGTTCAAATGCCAGACGGACCCGAGTTTTTCAAGAAGTATTTTAGTTACATTTAAATGCATCTAAATACAGGTTAGGCCAACAAGTTGAGCATGGCTCTGATACGCATGGTCCGTTGGTCTAGGGGTATGATACTCGCTTTTGGGAACGAGTGGTCCCCTGTTCAAATCCCGGACGGACACGAGTTTTTGAAGAAGTAACTTAGTGACTATTTCAATTCAACTATCTACAGGTTAGGCCTATGAGTTGAGCATGTCTCTAACACGCATGGTCCGTTGGTCTAGGGGTATGATACTCGTTTTGGGTGCGAGTGGTCCCAGGTTCAAATCCCGGACGGACCCGACTTTCGAACAAGTAATTTAGTGACTGTTTAAATGCAACTAACTACAGGTTAGGCCTATGAGTTGAGCATGTCTCTGAAACGCATGGTCCGTTGGTCTAGGGGTATGATTCTCGCTTTGGGTGCGAGTGGTCCCGGGTTGAAATCCCGGACAGACCCGAGTTTTTGAAGAAGAAACTTAGTGACTATTTAAATTCAACTATCTACAGGTTAGGCCTATGAGTTGAGCATGTCTCAGATACGCATGGGCCGTTGGTCTAGGGGTATGATACTCGTTTTGGGTGCGAGTGGTCCCGGGTTCAAATCCCGGACGGACCCGAGTTTTTGAAGTTGTAACGTAGTGACTATTTAAATTCAACTAACTACAGGTTAGGCCTATGAGTTGAGCATGTCTCTGATACGCATGGTCCGTTGGTCTAGGGGTATGATACTCGCTTTGGGTGCGAGTGGTCCCGGGTTCAAATCCCGGACGGACCCGAGTTTTTGAAGAAGTAACTTAGTGACTATTTAAATACAACTATCTACAGGTTAGGCGTATGAGTTGATCATCTCTGATACGCATGGGCCGTTGGTCTAGGGGTATGATACTCGCTTTGGGTGCGAGTGGTCCCGGGTTCAAATACCGGACGGACCCGAGTTTTTGAAGAAGTAACTTATTGACCATTAAAATTCAACTATCTACAAGTTAGGCCTATGAGTTGAGCATGTCTCTGATACGCATGTTCCGTTGGTCTAGGGGTGTGATACTCGCTTAGGGTGCGAGTAGTCCCGGGTTCAAATCCCGGACGGACCCGAGTTTTTCAAGAAGTATTTTAGTGACATTTAAATGCAACTATCTACAGGTTAGGCCTATGAGTTGAGCATGTCTCTAACACGCATGGTCCGTTGGTCTAGGGGTATGATACTCGTTTTGGGTGCGAGTGGTCCCGGGTTCAAATCCCGGACGGACCCGACTTTCGAACAAGTAATTTAGTGACTGTTTAAATGCAACTAACTACAGGTTAGGCCTATGAGTTGAGCATGTCTCTGAAACGCATGGTCCGTTTTTCTAGGGGTATGATACTCGCTTTGGGCACGAGTGGTCCCCTGTTCAAATCCCGGACGAACCCGAGTTTTTGAAGATGTAACTTAGTGACTATTTAAATTCAACTATCTACAGGTTAGGCCTATGAGTTAAGCATGTCTCTGATACGCATGGGCCGTTGGTCTAGGGGTATGATACTCGCTTTGGGTGCGAGTGGTCCCCTGTTCAAATCCCGGACGGACCCGAGTTTTTGAAGAAGTAACTTAGTGACTATTTAAATTCAACTATCTACAGGTTAGGCCTATGAGTTGAGCATGTGTCAGCTACGCATGGTCCGTTGGTCACGGGGTATGATACTAGCTTTGGGTGCGAGTGGTCCCGGGTTCAAATGCCAGACGGACCCGAGTTTTTCAAGAAGTATTTTAGTTACATTTAAATGCATCTAAATACAGGTTAGGCCTACAAGTTGAGCATGGCTCTGATACGCATGGTCCGTTGGTCTAGGGGTATGATACTCGCTTTGGGAACGAGTGGTCCCCTGTTCAAATCCCGGACGGACACGAGTTTTTGAAGAAGTAACTTAGTGACTATTTCAATTCAACTATCTACAGGTTAGGCCTATGAGTTGAGCATGTCTCTAACACGCATGGTCCGTTGGTCTAGGGGTATGATACTCGTTTTGGGTGCGAGTGGTCCCAGGTTCAAATCCCGGACGGACCCGACTTTCGAACAAGTAATTTAGTGACTGTTTAAATGCAACTAACTACAGGTTAGGCCTATGAGTTGAGCATGTCTCTGAAACGCATGGTCCGTTGGTCTAGGGGTATGATTCTCGCTTTGGGTGCGAGTGGTCCCGGGTTGAAATCCCGGACAGACCCGAGTTTTTGAAGAAGAAACTTAGTGACTATTTAAATTCAACTATCTACAGGTTAGGCCTATGAGTTGAGCATGTCTCTAACACGCATGGTCCGTTGGTCTAGGGGTATGATACTCGTTTTGGGTGCGAGTGGTCCCAGGTTCAAATCCCGGACGGACCCGACTTTCGAACAAGTAATTTAGTGACTGTTTAAATGCAACTAACTACAGGTTAGGCCTATGAGTTGAGCATGTCTCTGAAACGCATGGTCCGTTGGTCTAGGGGTATGATTCTCGCTTTGGGTGCGAGTGGTCCCGGGTTGAAATCCCGGACAGACCCGAGTTTTTGAAGAAGAAACTTAGTGACTATTTAAATTCAACTATCTACAGGTTAGGCCTATGAGTTGAGCATGTCTCAGATACGCATGGGCCGTTGGTCTAGGGGTATGATACTCGTTTTGGGTGCGAGTGGTCCCGGGTTCAAATCCCGGACGGACCCGAGTTTTTGAAGTTGTAACGTAGTGACTATTTAAATTCAACTAACTACAGGTTAGGCCTATGAGTTGAGCATGTCTCTGATACGCATGGTCCGTTGGTCTAGGGGTATGATACTCGCTTTGGGTGCGAGTGGTCCCGGGTTCAAATCCCGGACGGACCCGAGTTTTTGAAGAAGTAACTTAGTGACTATTTAAATACAACTATCTACAGGTTAGGCGTATGAGTTGATCATCTCTGATACGCATGGGCCGTTGGTCTAGGGGTATGATACTCGCTTTGGGTGCGAGTGGTCCCGGGTTCAAATCCCGGACGGACCCGAGTTTTTGAAGAAGTAACTTATTGACCATTTAAATTCAACTATCTACAAGTTAGGCCTATGAGTTGAGCATGTCTCTGATACGCATGTTCCGTTGGTCTAGGGGTGTGATACTCGCTTTGGGTGCGAGTAGTCCCGGGTTCAAATCCCGGACGGACCCGAGTTTTTCAAGAAGTATTTTAGTGACATTTAAATGCAACTATCTACAGGTTAGGCCTATGAGTTGAGCATGTCTCTAACACGCATGGTCCGTTGGTCTAGGGGTATGATACTCGTTTTGGGTGCGAGTGGTCCCAGGTTCAAATCCCGGACGGACCCGACTTTCGAACAAGTAACTTAGTGACAATTTAAATTCAACTATCTACAGGTTAGGCCTATGAGTTGAGCAGGTCTCAGATACGCATGGTCCGTTGGTCTAGGGGTATGATACTCGTTTTGGGTGCGAGTGGTCCCGGGTTCAAATCACGGACGGACCCGAGTTTTTGAAGAAGTAACTTAGTGACTATTTAAATACAACTATCTACAGGTTAGGCGTATGAGTTGATCATCTCTGATACGCATGGGCCGTTGGTCTAGGGGTATGATACTCGCTTTGGGTGCGAGTGGTCCCGGGTTCAAATGCCAGACGGACCCGAGTTTTTCAAGAAGTATTTTAGTTACATTTAAATGCAACTAAATACAGGTTAGGCCTACGAGTTGAGCATGGCTCTGATACGCATGGTCCGTTGGTCTAGGGGTATGATACTCGCTTTGGGAACGAGTGGTTCCCTGTTCAAATCTCGGAGGGACCCGAGTTTTTGAAGAAGTAACTTAGTGACTATTTAAATTCAACTATCTACAGGTTAGGCCTATGAGTTGAGCATGTCTCAGCTACGCATGGTCCGTTGGTCACGGGGTATGATACTAGCTTTGGGTGCGAGTGGTCCCGGGTTCAAATGCCAGACGGACCCGAGTTTTTCAAGAAGTATTTTAGTTACATTTAAATGCAACTAAATACAGGTTAGGCCTACGAGTTGAGCATGGCTCTGATACGCATGGTCCGTTGGTCTAGGGGTATGATACTCGCTTTGGGAACGAGTGGTTCCCTGTTCAATCCCGGACGGACCCGAGTTTTTGAAGAAGTAACTTAGTGACTATTTCAATTCAACTATCTACAGGTTAGGCCTATGAGTTGAGCATGTCTCTAACGCGCATGGTCCGTTGGTCTAGGGGTATGATACTCGTTTTGGGTGCGAGTGGTCCCAGGTTCAAATCCCGGACGGACCCGACTTTCGAACAAGTAACTTAGTGACTATTTAAATTCAACTATCTACAGGTTAGGCCTATGAGTTGAGCATGTCTCAGATACGCATGGTCCGTTGGTCTAGGGGTATGATACTCGTTTTGGGTGCGAGTGGTCCCGGGTTCAAATCCCGGACGGACCCGAGTTTTTGAAGTTGTAACTTAGTGACTATTTAAATTCAACTAACTACAGGTTAGGCCTATGAGTTGAGCATGTCTCTGATACGCATGGTCCGTTGGTCTAGGGGTACGATACTCGCTTTGAGTGCGAGTGGTCCCGGGTTCAAATCCCGGACGGACCCGAGTTTTTGAAGAAGTAACTTATTGACCATTTTAATTCAACTATCTACAAGTTAGGCCTATGAGTTGAGCATGTCTCTGATACGCATGTTCCGTTGGTCTAGGGGTGTGATACTCGCTTAGGGTGCGAGTAGTCCCGGGTTCAAATCCCGGACGGACCCGAGTTTTTCAAGAAGTATTTTAGTGACATTTAAATGCAACTATCTACAGGTTAGGCCTATGAGTTGAGCATGTCTCTAACACGCATGGTCCGTTGGTCTAGGGGTATGATACTCGTTTTGGGTGCGAGTGGTCCCGGGTTCAAATCCCGGACGGACCCGACTTTCGAACAAGTAATTTAGTGACTGTTTAAATGCAACTAACTACAGGTTAGGCCTATGAGTTGAGCATGTCTCTGAAACGCATGGTCCGTTGGTCTAGGGGTATGATACTCGCTTTGGGCACGAGTGGTCCCCTGTTCAAATCCCGGACGAACCCGAGTTTTTGAAGATGTAACTTAGTGACTATTTAAATTCAACTATCTACAGGTTAGGCCTATGAGTTAAGCATGTCTCTGATACGCATGGGCCGTTGGTCTAGGGGTATGATACTCGCTTTGGGTGCGAGTGGTCCCCTGTTCAAATCCCGGACGGACCCGAGTTTTTGAAGAAGTAACTTAGTGACTATTTAAATTCAACTATCTACAGGTTAGGCCTATGAGTTGAGCATGTGTCAGCTACGCATGGTCCGTTGGTCACGGGGTATGATACTAGCTTTGGGTGCGAGTGGTCCCGGGTTCAAATGCCAGACGGACCCGAGTTTTTCAAGAAGTATTTTAGTTACATTTAAATGCATCTAAATACAGGTTAGGCCAACAAGTTGAGCATGGCTCTGATACGCATGGTCCGTTGGTCTAGGGGTATGATACTCGCTTTGGGAACGAGTGGTCCCCTGTTCAAATCCCGGACGGACACGAGTTTTTGAAGAAGTAACTTAGTGACTATTTCAATTCAACTATCTACAGGTTAGGCCTATGAGTTGAGCATGTCTCTAACACGCATGGTCCGTTGGTCTAGGGGTATGATACTCGTTTTGGGTGCGAGTGGTCCCAGGTTCAAATCCCGGACGGACCCGACTTTCGAACAAGTAATTTAGTGACTGTTTAAATGCAACTAACTACAGGTTAGGCCTATGAGTTGAGCATGTCTCTGAAACGCATGGTCCGTTGGTCTAGGGGTATGATTCTCGCTTTGGGTGCGAGTGGTCCCGGGTTGAAATCCCGGACAGACCCGAGTTTTTGAAGAAGAAACTTAGTGACTATTTAAATTCAACTATCTACAGGTTAGGCCTATGAGTTGAGCATGTCTCAGATACGCATGGGCCGTTGGTCTAGGGGTATGATACTCGTTTTGGGTGCGAGTGGTCCCGGGTTCAAATCCCGGACGGACCCGAGTTTTTGAAGTTGTAACGTAGTGACTATTTAAATTCAACTAACTACAGGTTAGGCCTATGAGTTGAGCATGTCTCTGATACGCATGGTCCGTTGGTCTAGGGGTATGATACTCGCTTTGGGTGCGAGTGGTCCCGGGTTCAAATCCCGGACGGACCCGAGTTTTTGAAGAAGTAACTTAGTGACTATTTAAATACAACTATCTACAGGTTAGGCGTATGAGTTGATCATCTCTGATACGCATGGGCCGTTGGTCTAGGGGTATGATACTCGCTTTGGGTGCGAGTGGTCCCGGGTTCAAATACCGGACGGACCCGAGTTTTTGAAGAAGTAACTTATTGACCATTAAAATTCAACTATCTACAAGTTAGGCCTATGAGTTGAGCATGTCTCTGATACGCATGTTCCGTTGGTCTAGGGGTGTGATACTCGCTTAGGGTGCGAGTAGTCCCGGGTTCAAATCCCGGACGGACCCGAGTTTTTCAAGAAGTATTTTAGTGACATTTAAATGCAACTATCTACAGGTTAGGCCTATGAGTTGAGCATGTCTCTAACACGCATGGTCCGTTGGTCTAGGGGTATGATACTCGTTTTGGGTGCGAGTGGTCCCGGGTTCAAATCCCGGACGGACCCGACTTTCGAACAAGTAATTTAGTGACTGTTTAAATGCAACTAACTACAGGTTAGGCCTATGAGTTGAGCATGTCTCTGAAACGCATGGTCCGTTGGTCTAGGGGTATGATACTCGCTTTGGGCACGAGTGGTCCCCTGTTCAAATCCCGGACGAACCCGAGTTTTTGAAGATGTAACTTAGTGACTATTTAAATTCAACTATCTACAGGTTAGGCCTATGAGTTAAGCATGTCTCTGATACGCATGGGCCGTTGGTCTAGGGGTATGATACTCGCTTTGGGTGCGAGTGGTCCCCTGTTCAAATCCCGGACGGACCCGAGTTTTTGAAGAAGTAACTTAGTGACTATTTAAATTCAACTATCTACAGGTTAGGCCTATGAGTTGAGCATGTGTCAGCTACGCATGGTCCGTTGGTCACGGGGTATGATACTAGCTTTGGGTGCGAGTGGTCCCGGGTTCAAATGCCAGACGGACCCGAGTTTTTCAAGAAGTATTTTAGTTACATTTAAATGCATCTAAATACAGGTTAGGCCTACAAGTTGAGCATGGCTCTGATACGCATGGTCCGTTGGTCTAGGGGTATGATACTCGCTTTGGGAACGAGTGGTCCCCTGTTCAAATCCCGGACGGACACGAGTTTTTGAAGAAGTAACTTAGTGACTATTTCAATTCAACTATCTACAGGTTAGGCCTATGAGTTGAGCATGTCTCTAACACGCATGGTCCGTTGGTCTAGGGGTATGATACTCGTTTTGGGTGCGAGTGGTCCCAGGTTCAAATCCCGGACGGACCCGACTTTCGAACAAGTAATTTAGTGACTGTTTAAATGCAACTAACTACAGGTTAGGCCTATGAGTTGAGCATGTCTCTGAAACGCATGGTCCGTTGGTCTAGGGGTATGATTCTCGCTTTGGGTGCGAGTGGTCCCGGGTTGAAATCCCGGACAGACCCGAGTTTTTGAAGAAGAAACTTAGTGACTATTTAAATTCAACTATCTACAGGTTAGGCCTATGAGTTGAGCATGTCTCTAACACGCATGGTCCGTTGGTCTAGGGGTATGATACTCGTTTTGGGTGCGAGTGGTCCCAGGTTCAAATCCCGGACGGACCCGACTTTCGAACAAGTAATTTAGTGACTGTTTAAATGCAACTAACTACAGGTTAGGCCTATGAGTTGAGCATGTCTCTGAAACGCATGGTCCGTTGGTCTAGGGGTATGATTCTCGCTTTGGGTGCGAGTGGTCCCGGGTTGAAATCCCGGACAGACCCGAGTTTTTGAAGAAGAAACTTAGTGACTATTTAAATTCAACTATCTACAGGTTAGGCCTATGAGTTGAGCATGTCTCAGATACGCATGGGCCGTTGGTCTAGGGGTATGATACTCGTTTTGGGTGCGAGTGGTCCCGGGTTCAAATCCCGGACGGACCCGAGTTTTTGAAGTTGTAACGTAGTGACTATTTAAATTCAACTAACTACAGGTTAGGCCTATGAGTTGAGCATGTCTCTGATACGCATGGTCCGTTGGTCTAGGGGTATGATACTCGCTTTGGGTGCGAGTGGTCCCGGGTTCAAATCCCGGACGGACCCGAGTTTTTGAAGAAGTAACTTAGTGACTATTTAAATACAACTATCTACAGGTTAGGCGTATGAGTTGATCATCTCTGATACGCATGGGCCGTTGGTCTAGGGGTATGATACTCGCTTTGGGTGCGAGTGGTCCCGGGTTCAAATACCGGACGGACCCGAGTTTTTGAAGAAGTAACTTATTGACCATTAAAATTCAACTATCTACAAGTTAGGCCTATGAGTTGAGCATGTCTCTGATACGCATGTTCCGTTGGTCTAGGGGTGTGATACTCGCTTAGGGTGCGAGTAGTCCCGGGTTCAAATCCCGGACGGACCCGAGTTTTTCAAGAAGTATTTTAGTGACATTTAAATGCAACTATCTACAGGTTAGGCCTATGAGTTGAGCATGTCTCTAACACGCATGGTCCGTTGGTCTAGGGGTATGATACTCGTTTTGGGTGCGAGTGGTCCCGGGTTCAAATCCCGGACGGACCCGACTTTCGAACAAGTAATTTAGTGACTGTTTAAATGCAACTAACTACAGGTTAGGCCTATGAGTTGAGCATGTCTCTGAAACGCATGGTCCGTTGGTCTAGGGGTATGATACTCGCTTTGGGCACGAGTGGTCCCCTGTTCAAATCCCGGACGAACCCGAGTTTTTGAAGATGTAACTTAGTGACTATTTAAATTCAACTATCTACAGGTTAGGCCTATGAGTTAAGCATGTCTCTGATACGCATGGGCCGTTGGTCTAGGGGTATGATACTCGCTTTGGGTGCGAGTGGTCCCCTGTTCAAATCCCGGACGGACCCGAGTTTTTGAAGAAGTAACTTAGTGACTATTTAAATTCAACTATCTACAGGTTAGGCCTATGAGTTGAGCATGTGTCAGCTACGCATGGTCCGTTGGTCACGGGGTATGATACTAGCTTTGGGTGCGAGTGGTCCCGGGTTCAAATGCCAGACGGACCCGAGTTTTTCAAGAAGTATTTTAGTTACATTTAAATGCATCTAAATACAGGTTAGGCCTACAAGTTGAGCATGGCTCTGATACGCATGGTCCGTTGGTCTAGGGGTATGATACTCGCTTTGGGAACGAGTGGTCCCCTGTTCAAATCCCGGACGGACACGAGTTTTTGAAGAAGTAACTTAGTGACTATTTCAATTCAACTATCTACAGGTTAGGCCTATGAGTTGAGCATGTCTCTAACACGCATGGTCCGTTGGTCTAGGGGTATGATACTCGTTTTGGGTGCGAGTGGTCCCAGGTTCAAATCCCGGACGGACCCGACTTTCGAACAAGTAATTTAGTGACTGTTTAAATGCAACTAACTACAGGTTAGGCCTATGAGTTGAGCATGTCTCTGAAACGCATGGTCCGTTGGTCTAGGGGTATGATTCTCGCTTTGGGTGCGAGTGGTCCCGGGTTGAAATCCCGGACAGACCCGAGTTTTTGAAGAAGAAACTTAGTGACTATTTAAATTCAACTATCTACAGGTTAGGCCTATGAGTTGAGCATGTCTCAGATACGCATGGGCCGTTGGTCTAGGGGTATGATACTCGTTTTGGGTGCGAGTGGTCCCGGGTTCAAATCCCGGACGGACCCGAGTTTTTGAAGTTGTAACGTAGTGACTATTTAAATTCAACTAACTACAGGTTAGGCCTATGAGTTGAGCATGTCTCTGATACGCATGGTCCGTTGGTCTAGGGGTATGATACTCGCTTTGGGTGCGAGTGGTCCCGGGTTCAAATCCCGGACGGACCCGAGTTTTTGAAGAAGTAACTTAGTGACTATTTAAATACAACTATCTACAGGTTAGGCGTATGAGTTGATCATCTCTGATACGCATGGGCCGTTGGTCTAGGGGTTTGATACTCGCTTTGGGTGCGAGTGGTCCCGGGTTCAAATACCGGACGGACCCGAGTTTTTGAAGAAGTAACTTATTGACCATTTAAATTCAACTATCTACAAGTTAGGCCTATGAGTTGAGCATGTCTCTGATACGCATGTTCCGTTGGTCTAGGGGTGTGATACTCGCTTAGGGTGCGAGTAGTCCCGGGTTCAAATCCCGGACGGACCCGAGTTTTTCAAGAAGTATTTTAGTGACATTTAAATGCAACTATCTACAGGTTAGGCCTATGAGTTGAGCATGTCTCTAACACGCATGGTCCGTTGGTCTAGGGGTATGATACTCGTTTTGGGTGCGAGTGGTCCCGGGTTCAAATCCCGGACGGACCCGACTTTCGAACAAGTAATTTAGTGACTGTTTAAATGCAACTAACTACAGGTTAGGCCTATGAGTTGAGCATGTCTCTGAAACGCATGGTCCGTTGGTCTAGGGGTATGATACTCGCTTTGGGCACGAGTGGTCCCCTGTTCAAATCCCGTACGAACCCGAGTTTTTGAAGATGTAACTTAGTGACTATTTAAATTCAACTATCTACAGGTTAGGCCTATGAGTTGAGCATGTCTCAGCTACGCATGGTCCGTTGGTCACGGGGTATGATACTAGCTTTGGGTGCGAGTGGTCCCGGGTTCAAATGCCAGACGGACCCGAGTTTTTGAAGAAGTAACTTATTGACCATTTAAATTCAACTATCTACAGGTTAGGCCTATGAGTTGAGCATGTCTCAGCTACGCATGGTCCGTTGGTCACGGGGTATGATACTAGCTTTGGGTGCGAGTGGTCCCGGGTTCAAATGCCAGACGGACCCGAGTTTTTCAAGAAGTATTTTAGTTACATTTAAATGCAACTAAATACAGGTTAGGCCTACGAGTTGAGCATGGCTCTGATACGCATGGTCCGTTGGTCTAGGGGTATGATACTCGCTTTGGGAACGAGTGGTCCCCTATTCAAATCCCGGACGGACCCGAGTTTTTGAAGAAGTAACTTAGTGACTATTTC
Source organism: Phalangium opilio (assembly GCF_054372755.1). NCBI lineage: Eukaryota > Metazoa > Arthropoda > Arachnida > Opiliones > Phalangiidae > Phalangium > Phalangium opilio. The sequence continues at coordinate 2,329,173 of NW_028324241.1, forward strand.
AATTCAACTATCTACAGGTTAGGCCTATGAGTTGAGCATGTCTCTAACACGCATGGTCCGTTGGTCTAGGGGTATGATACTCGTTTTGGGTGCGAGTGGTCCCAGGTTCAAATCCCGGACGGACCCGACTTTCGAACAAGTAATTTAGTGACTGTTTAAATGCAACTAACTACAGGTTAGGCCTATGAGTTGAGCATGTCTCTGAAACGCATGGTCCGTTGGTCTAGGGGTATGATTCTCGCTTTGGGTGCGAGTGGTCCCGGGTTGAAATCCCGGACAGACCCAGGTTTTTGAAGATGTAAATTAGTGACTATTTAAATTCAACTATCTACAGGTTAGGCCTATGAGTTGAGCATGTCTCTGATACGCATGGTCCGTTGGTCACGGGGTATGATACTCGCTTTGGGTGCGAGTGGTCCCGGGTTCAAATCCCGGACGGACCCGAGTTTTTGAAGTTGTAACTTAGTGACTATTTAAATTCAACAATCTAGAGGTTAGGCCTATGAGTTTAGCATGTCTCTGATACGCATGGGCCGTTGGTCTAGGGGTATGATACTCGCTTTGGGTGCGAGTGGTCCCGGGTTCAAATCCCGGACGGACCCGAGTTTTTGAAGTTGTAACTTAGTGACTATTTAAATTCAAAAATCTACAGGTTAGTCCTATGAGTTTAGCATGTCTCTGATACGCATGGGCCGTTGGTCTAGGGGTATGATACTCGCTTTGGGTACGAGTGGTGCCCTGTTCAAATCCCGGACGGACCCGAGTTTTTGAAGAAGAAACTTAGTGACTATTTAAATTCAACTATCTACAGGTTAGGCCTATGAGTTGAGCATGTCTCAGATACGCATGGTCCGTTGGTCTAGGGGTATGATACTCGTTTTGGGTGCGAGTGGTCCCGGGTTCAAATCCCGGACGGACCCGAGTTTTTGAAGTTGTAACTTAGTGACTATTTAAATTCAACTAACTACAGGTTAGGCCTATGAGTTGAGCATGTCTCTGATACGCATGGTCCGTTGGTCTAGGGGTATGATACTCGCTTTGGGTGCGAGTGGTCCCGGGTTCAAATCCCGGACGGACCAGAGTTTTTGAAGAAGTAACTTAGTGACTATTTAAATACAACTATCTACAGGTTAGCCGTATGAGTTGATCATCTCTAATACGCATGGGCCGTTGGTCTAGGGGTATGATACTCGCTTTGGGTACGAGTGGTCCCCTGTTCAAATCCCGGACGGACGCGATTTTTTGAAGAAGTAACTTAGTGACTATTTAAATTCAACTATCTACAGGTTAGGCCTATGAGTTAAGCATGGCTCTGATACGCATGGTCCGTTGGTCTAGGGGTATGATACTCGCTTTGGGAACGAGTGGTCCCCTGTTCAAATCCCGGACGGACCCGAGTTTTTGAAGAAGTAACTTAGTGACTATTTCAATTCAACTATCTACAGGTTAGGCCTATGAGTTGAGCATGTCTCTAACACGCATGGTCCGTTGGTCTAGGGGTATGATACTCGTTTTGGGTGCGAGTGGTCCCAGGTTCAAATCCCGGACGGACCCGACTTTCGAACAAGTAATTTAGTGACTGTTTAAATGCAACTAACTACAGGTTAGGCCTATGAGTTGAGCATGTCTCTGAAACGCATGGTCCGTTGGTCTAGGGGTATGATTCTCGCTTTGGGTGCGAGTGGGCCCGGGTTGAAATCCCGGACAGACCCGAGTTTTTGAAGATGTAAATTAGTGACTATTTAAATTCAACTATCTACATGTTAGGCCTATGAGTTGAGCATGTCTCTGATACGCATGGTCCGTTGGTCACGGGGTATGATACTCGCTTTGGGTGCGAGTGGTCCCGGGTTCAAATCCCGGACGGACCCGAGTTTTTGAAGTTGTAACTTAGTGACTATTTAAATTCAACAATCTACAGGTTAGGCCTATGAGTTGAGCATGTCTCTAACACGCATGGTCCGTTGGTCTAGGGGTATGATACTCGTTTTGGGTGCGAGTGGTCCCAGGTTCAAATCCCGGACGGACCCGACTTTCGAACAAGTAATTTAGTGACTGTTTAAATGCAACTAACTACAGGTTAGGCCTATGAGTTGAGCATGTCTCTGAAACGCATGGTCCGTTGGTCTAGGGGTATGATTCTCGCTTTGGGTGCGAGTGGTCCCGGGTTGAAATCCCGGACAGACCCGAGTTTTTGAAGAAGAAACTTAGTGACTATTTAAATTCAACTATCTACAGGTTAGGCCTATGAGTTGAGCATGTCTCAGATACGCATGGGCCGTTGGTCTAGGGGTATGATACTCGTTTTGGGTGCGAGTGGTCCCGGGTTCAAATCCCGGACGGACCCGAGTTTTTGAAGTTGTAACGTAGTGACTATTTAAATTCAACTAACTACAGGTTAGGCCTATGAGTTGAGCATGTCTCTGATACGCATGGTCCGTTGGTCTAGGGGTATGATACTCGCTTTGGGTGCGAGTGGTCCCGGGTTCAAATCCCGGACGGACCCGAGTTTTTGAAGAAGTAACTTAGTGACTATTTAAATACAACTATCTACAGGTTAGGCCTATGAGTTGAGCATGTCTCAGCTACGCATGGTCCGTTGGTCACGGGGTATGATACTAGCTTTGGGTGCGAGTGGTCCCGGGTTCAAATGCCAGACGGACCCGAGTTTTTGAAGAAGTAACTTATTGACCATTTAAATTCAACTATCTACAGGTTAGGCCTATGGGTTGAGCATGTCTCAGCTACGCATGGTCCGTTGGTCACGGGGTATGATACTAGCTTTGGGTGCGAGTGGTCCCGGGTTCAAATGCCAGACGGACCCGAGTTTTTCAAGAAGTATTTTAGTTACATTTAAATGCAACTAAATACAGGTTAGGCCTACGAGTTGAGCATGGCTCTGATACGCATGGTCCGTTGGTCTAGGGGTATGATACTCGCTTTGGGAACGAGTGGTCCCCTGTTCAAATCCCGGACGGACCCGAGTTTTTGAAGAAGTAACTTAGTGACTATTTCAATTCAACTATCTACAGGTTAGGCCTATGAGTTGAGCATGTCTCTAACACGCATGGTCCGTTGGTCTAGGGGTATGATACTCGTTTTGGGTGCGAGTGGTCCCAGGTTCAAATCCCGGACGGACCCGACTTTCGAACAAGTAATTTAGTGACTGTTTAAATGCAACTAACTACAGGTTAGGCCTATGAGTTGAGCATGTCTCTGAAACGCATGGTCCGTTGGTCTAGGGGTATGATTCTCGCTTTGGGTGCGAGTGGTCCCGGGTTGAAATCCCGGACAGACCCAGGTTTTTGAAGATGTAAATTAGTGACTATTTAAATTCAACTATCTACAGGTTAGGCCTATGAGTTGAGCATGTCTCTGATACGCATGGTCCGTTGGTCACGGGGTATGATACTCGCTTTGGGTGCGAGTGGTCCCGGGTTCAAATCCCGGACGGACCCGAGTTTTTGAAGTTGTAACTTAGTGACTATTTAAATTCAACAATCTAGAGGTTAGGCCTATGAGTTTAGCATGTCTCTGATACGCATGGGCCGTTGGTCTAGGGGTATGATACTCGCTTTGGGTGCGAGTGGTCCCGGGTTCAAATCCCGGACGGACCCGAGTTTTTGAAGTTGTAACTTAGTGACTATTTAAATTCAAAAATCTACAGGTTAGTCCTATGAGTTTAGCATGTCTCTGATACGCATGGGCCGTTGGTCTAGGGGTATGATACTCGCTTTGGGTACGAGTGGTGCCCTGTTCAAATCCCGGACGGACCCGAGTTTTTGAAGAAGAAACTTAGTGACTATTTAAATTCAACTATCTACAGGTTAGGCCTATGAGTTGAGCATGTCTCAGATACGCATGGTCCGTTGGTCTAGGGGTATGATACTCGTTTTGGGTGCGAGTGGTCCCGGGTTCAAATCCCGGACGGACCCGAGTTTTTGAAGTTGTAACTTAGTGACTATTTAAATTCAACTAACTACAGGTTAGGCCTATGAGTTGAGCATGTCTCTGATACGCATGGTCCGTTGGTCTAGGGGTATGATACTCGCTTTGGGTGCGAGTGGTCCCGGGTTCAAATCCCGGACGGACCAGAGTTTTTGAAGAAGTAACTTAGTGACTATTTAAATACAACTATCTACAGGTTAGCCGTATGAGTTGATCATCTCTAATACGCATGGGCCGTTGGTCTAGGGGTATGATACTCGCTTTGGGTACGAGTGGTCCCCTGTTCAAATCCCGGACGGACGCGATTTTTTGAAGAAGTAACTTAGTGACTATTTAAATTCAACTATCTACAGGTTAGGCCTATGAGTTAAGCATGGCTCTGATACGCATGGTCCGTTGGTCTAGGGGTATGATACTCGCTTTGGGAACGAGTGGTCCCCTGTTCAAATCCCGGACGGACCCGAGTTTTTGAAGAAGTAACTTAGTGACTATTTCAATTCAACTATCTACAGGTTAGGCCTATGAGTTGAGCATGTCTCTAACACGCATGGTCCGTTGGTCTAGGGGTATGATACTCGTTTTGGGTGCGAGTGGTCCCAGGTTCAAATCCCGGACGGACCCGACTTTCGAACAAGTAATTTAGTGACTGTTTAAATGCAACTAACTACAGGTTAGGCCTATGAGTTGAGCATGTCTCTGAAACGCATGGTCCGTTGGTCTAGGGGTATGATTCTCGCTTTGGGTGCGAGTGGGCCCGGGTTGAAATCCCGGACAGACCCGAGTTTTTGAAGATGTAAATTAGTGACTATTTAAATTCAACTATCTACATGTTAGGCCTATGAGTTGAGCATGTCTCTGATACGCATGGTCCGTTGGTCACGGGGTATGATACTCGCTTTGGGTGCGAGTGGTCCCGGGTTCAAATCCCGGACGGACCCGAGTTTTTGAAGTTGTAACTTAGTGACTATTTAAATTCAACAATCTAGAGGTTAGGCCTATGAGTTTAGCATGTCTCTGATACGCATGGGCCGTTGGTCTAGGGGTATGATACTCGCTTTGGGTGCGAGTGGTCCCGGGTTCAAATCCCGGACGGACCCGAGTTTTTGAAGTTGTAACTTAGTGACTATTTAAATTCAAAAATCTACAGGTTAGTCCTATGAGTTTAGCATGTCTCTGATACGCATGGGCCGTTGGTCTAGGGGTATGATACTCGCTTTGGGTACGAGTGGTGCCCTGTTCAAATCCCGGACGGACCCGAGTTTTTGAAGAAGAAACTTAGTGACTATTTAAATTCAACTATCTACAGGTTAGGCCTATGAGTTGAGCATGTCTCTGATACGCATGGTCCGTTGGTCTAGGGGTATGATACTCGCGTTGGGTGCGAGTGGTCCCGGGTTCAAATCCCGGACGGACCAGAGTTTTTGAAGAAGTAACTTAGTGACTATTTAAATACAACTATCTACAGGTTAGGCCTATGAGTTGAGCATGTCTCTGATACGCATGGTCCGTTGGTCTAGGGGTATGATACTCGCTTTGGGTGCGAGTGGTCCCGGGTTCAAATCCCGGACGGACCACAGTTTTTGAAGAAGTAACTTAGTGACTATTTAAATTCAACTATCTACAGGTTAGCCGTATGAGTTGATCATCTCTGATACGCATGGGCCGTTGGTCTAGGGGTATGATACTCGCTTTGGGTACGAGTGGTCCCCTGTTCAAATCCCGGACGGACGCGAGTTTTTGAAGAAGTAACTTAGTGACTATTTAAATTCAACTATCTACAGGTTAGGCCTATGAGTTAAGCATGGCTCTGATACGCATGGTCCGTTGGTCTAGGGGTATGATACTCGCTTTGGGAACGAGTGGTCCCCTGTTCAAATCCCGGACGGACCCGAGTTTTTGAAGAAGTAACTTAGTGACTATTTCAATTCAACTATCTACAGGTTAGGCCTATGAGTTGAGCATGTCTCTAACACGCATGGTCCGTTGGTCTAGGGGTATGATACTCGTTTTGGGTGCGAGTGGTCCCAGGTTCAAATCCCGGACGGACCCGACTTTCGAACAAGTAATTTAGTGACTGTTTAAATGCAACTAACTACAGGTTAGGCCTATGAGTTGAGCATGTCTCTGAAACGCATGGTCCGTCAGTCTAGGGGTATGATTCTCGCTTTGGGTGCGAGTGGTCCCGGGTTGAAATCCCGGACATACCCGAGTTTTTGAAGATGTAAATTAGTGACTATTTAAAATCAACTATCTACAGGTTAGGCCTATGAGCTGAGCATGTCTCTGATTCGCATGGTCCGTTGGTCACGGGGTATGATACTCGCTTTGGGTGCGAGTGGTCCCGGGTTCAAATCCCGGACGGACCCGAGTTTTTGAAGTTGTAACTTAGTGACTATTTAAATTCAACAATCTAGAGGTTAGGCCTATGAGTTTAGCATGTCTCTGATACGCATGGGCCGTTGGTCTAGGGGTATGATACTCGCTTTGGGTGCGAGTGGTCCCGGGTTCAAATCCCGGACGGACCCGAGTTTTTGAAGTTGTAACTTAGTGACTATTTAAATTCAAAAATCTACAGGTTAGTCCTATGAGTTTAGCATGTCTCTGATACGCATGGGCCGTTGGTCTAGGGGTATGATACTCGCTTTGGGTACGAGTGGTGCCCTGTTCAAATCCCGGACGGACCCGAGTTTTTGAAGAAGAAACTTAGTGACTATTTAAATTCAACTATCTACAGGTTAGGCCTATGAGTTGAGCATGTCTCTGATACGCATGGTCCGTTGGTCTAGGGGTATGATACTCGCTTTGGGTGCGAGTGGTCCCGGGTTCAAATCCCGGACGGACCAGAGTTTTTGAAGAAGTAACTTAGTGACTATTTAAATACAACTATCTACAGGTTAGGCCTATGAGTTGAGCATGTCTCTGATACGCATGGTCCGTTGGTCTAGGGGTATGATACTCGCTTTGGGTGCGAGTGGTCCCGGGTTCAAATCCCGGACGGACCAGAGTTTTTGAAGAAGTAACTTAGTGACTATTTAAATACAACTATCTACAGGTTAGCCGTATGAGTTGATCATCTCTGATACGCATGGGCCGTTGGTCTAGGGGTATGATACTCGCTTTGGGTACGAGTGGTCCCCTGTTCAAATCCCGGACGGACGCGAGTTTTTGAAGAAGTAACTTAGTGACTATTTAAATTCAACTATCTACAGGTTAGGCCTATGAGTTAAGCATGGCTCTGATACGCATGGTCCGTTGGTCTAGGGGTATGATACTCGCTTTGGGAACGAGTGGTCCCCTGTTCAAATCCCGGACGGACCCGAGTTTTTGAAGAAGTAACTTAGTGACTATTTCAATTCAACTATCTACAGGTTAGGCCTATGAGTTGAGCATGTCTCTAACACGCATGGTCCGTTGGTCTAGGGGTATGATACTCGTTTTGGGTGCGAGTGGTCCCAGGTTCAAATCCCGGACGGACCCGACTTTCGAACAAGTAATTTAGTGACTGTTTAAATGCAACTAACTACAGGTTAGGCCTATGAGTTGAGCATGTCTCTGAAACGCATGGTCCGTTGGTCTAGGGGTATGATTCTCGCTTTGGGTGCGAGTGGTCCCGGGTTGAAATCCCGGACAGACCCGAGTTTTTGAAGATGTAAATTAGTGACTATTTAAATTCAACTATCTACAGGTTAGGCCTATGAGTTGAGCATGTCTCTGATACGCATGGTCCGTTGGTCACGGGGTATGATACTCGCTTTGGGTGCGAGTGGTCCCGGGTTCAAATCCCGGACGGACCCGAGTTTTTGAAGTTGTAACTTAGTGACTATTTAAATTCAAAAATCTACAGGTTAGTCCTATGAGTTTAGCATGTCTCTGATACGCATGGGCCGTTGGTCTAGGGGTATGATACTCGCTTTGGGTACGAGTGGTGCCCTGTTCAAATCCCGGACGGACCCGAGTTTTTGAAGAAGAAACTTAGTGACTATTTAAATTCAACTATCTACAGGTTAGGCCTATGAGTTGAGCATGTCTCTGATACGCATGGTCCGTTGGTCTAGGGGTATGATACTCGCTTTGGGTGCGAGTGGTCCCGGGTTCAAATCCCGGACGGACCAGAGTTTTTGAAGAAGTAACTTAGTGACTATTTAAATACAACTATCTACAGGTTAGCCGTATGAGTTGATCATCTCTGATACGCATGGGCCGTTGGTCTAGGGGTATGATACTCGCTTTGGGTACGAGTGGTCCCCTGTTCAAATCCCGGACGGACGCGAGTTTTTGAAGAAGTAACTTAGTGACTATTTAAATTCATCTATCTACAGGTTAGGCCTATGAGTTAAGCATGTCTCTGATACGCATGGGCCGTTGGTCTAGGGGTATGATACTCGTTTTGGGTGCGAGTGGTCCCAGGTTCAAATCCCGGACGGACCCGACTTTCGACCAAGTAATTTAGTGACTGTTGAAATGCAACTAAGTACAGGTTAGGCCTATGAGTTGAGCATGTCTCTGATACGCATGGTCCGTTGGTCACGGGGTATGATACTCGCTTTGGGTGCGAGTGGTCCCGGGTTCATATCCCGGACGGACCCGAGTTTTTGAAGTTGTAACTTAGTGACTATTTAAATTCAACAATCTACAGGTTAGGCCTATGAGTTTAGCATGTCTCTGTTACGCATGGGCCGTTGGTCTAGGGGTATGATACTCGCTTTGGGTACGAGTGGTCCCCTGTTCAAATCCCGGACGGACCCGAGTTTTTGAAGTTGTAACTTAGTGACTATTTAAATTCAACAATCTACAGGTTAGGCCTATGAGTTTAGCATGTCTCTGTTACGCATGGGCCGTTGGTCTAGGGGTATGATACTCGCTTTGGGTACGAGTGGTGCCCTGTTCAAATCCCGGACGGACCCGAGTTTTTGAAGAAGTAACTTAGTGACTATTTAAATTCAACTATCTACAGGTTAGGCCTATGAGTTGAGCATGTCTCAGATACGCATGGTCCGTTGGTCTAGGGGTATGATACTCGTTTTGGGTGCGAGTGGTCCCGGGTTCAAATCCCGGACGGACCCGAGTTTCGAACAAGTAATTTAGTGACTATTTAAATGCAACTAACTACAGGTTAGGCCTATGAGTTGAGCATGTCTCTGATACGCATGGTCCGTTGGTCTAGGGGTATGATACTCGCTTTGGGTGCGAGTGGTCCCGGGTTCAAATCCCGGACGGACCCGAGTTTTTCAAGAAGTATTTTAGTGACATTTAAATGCAACTATCTACAGGTTAGGCCTATGAGTTGATCATCTCTGATACGCATGGTCCGTTGGTCTAGGGGTATGATACTCGCTTTGGGAACGAGTGGTCCCCTGTTCAAATCCCGGAAGGACCCGAGTTTTTGAAGAAGTAACTTAGTGACTATTTAAATACAACTATCTACAGGTTAGGCGTATGAGTTGATCATCTCTGATACGCATGGTCCGTTGGTCTAGGGGTATGATACTCGCTTTGGGTACGAGTGGTCCCCTGTTCAAATCCCGGACGGACGCGAGTTTTTGAAGAAGTAACTTAGTGACTATTTAAATTCAACTATCTACAGGTTAGGCCTATGAGTTGATCATCTCTGATACGCATGGGCCGTTGGTCTAGGGGTACGAGTGGTCCCCTGTTCAAATCCCGGACGGACGCGAGTTTTTGAAGAAGTAACTTAGTGACTATTTAAATTCAACTATCTACAGGTTAGGCCTATGAGTTAAGCATGTCTCTGATACGCATGGGGCGTTGGTCTAGGGGTATGATACTCGCTTTGGGTACGAGTGGTCCCCTGTTCAAATCCCGGACGGACGCGAGTTTTTGAAGAAGTAACTTAGTGACTATTTAAATTCAACTATCTACAGGTTAGGCCTATGAGTTGAGTATGTCTCAGATACGCATGGTCCGTTGGTCTAGGGGTATGATACTCGCTTTGGGTGCGAGTGGTCCCGGGTTCAAATCCCGGACGGACCCGAGTTTTTCAAGAAGTATTTTAGTGACATTTAAATGCAACTATCTACAGGTTAGGCCTATGAGTTTAGCATGTCTCTGTTACGCATGGGCCGTTGGTCTAGGGGTATGATACTCGCTTTGGGTACGAGTGGTGCCCTGTTCAAATCCCGGACGGACCCGAGTTTTTGAAGAAGTAACTTAGTGACTATTTAAATTCAACTATCTACAGGTTAGGCCTATGAGTTGAGCATGTCTCAGATACGCATGGTCCGTTGGTCTAGGGGTATGATACTCGTTTTGGGTGCGAGTGGTCCCGGGTTCAAATCCCGGACGGACCCGAGTTTCGAACAAGTAATTTAGTGACTATTTAAATGCAACTAACTACAGGTTAGGCCTATGAGTTGAGCATGTCTCTGATACGCATGGTCCGTTGGTCTAGGGGTATGATACTCGCTTTGGGTGCGAGTGGTCCCGGGTTCAAATCCCGGACGGACCCGAGTTTTTCAAGAAGTATTTTAGTGACATTTAAATGCAACTATCTACAGGTTAGGCCTATGAGTTGACGCATGGTCCGTTGGTCTAGGGGTATGATACTCGCTTTGGGAACGAGTGGTCCCCTGTTCAAATCCCGGAAGGACCCGAGTTTTTGAAGAAGTAACTTAGTGACTATTTAAATACAACTATCTACAGGTTAGGCGTATGAGTTGATCATCTCTGATACGCATGGTCCGTTGGTCTAGGGGTATGATACTCGCTTTGGGTACGAGTGGTCCCCTGTTCAAATCCCGGACGGACGCGAGTTTTTGAAGAAGTAACTTAGTGACTATTTAAATTCAACTATCTACAGGTTAGGCCTATGAGTTGATCATCTCTGATACGCATGGGCCGTTGGTCTAGGGGTATGATACTCGCTTTGGGTACGAGTGGTCCCCTGTTCAAATCCCGGACGGACGCGAGTTTTTGAAGAAGTAACTTAGTGACTATTTAAATTCAACTATCTACAGGTTAGGCCTATGAGTTAAGCATGTCTGATACGCATGGGCCGTTGGTCTAGGGGTACGAGTGGTCCCCTGTTCAAATCCCGGACGGACGCGAGTTTTTGAAGAAGTAACTTAGTGACTATTTAAATTCAACTATCTACAGGTTAGGCCTATGAGTTAAGCATGTCTCTGATACGCATGGGGCGTTGGTCTAGGGGTATGATACTCGCTTTGGGTACGAGTGGTCCCCTGTTCAAATCCCGGACGGACGCGAGTTTTTGAAGAAGTAACTTAGTGACTATTTAAATTCAACTATCTACAGGTTAGGCCTATGAGTTGAGTATGTCTCAGATACGCATGGTCCGTTGGTCTAGGGGTATGATACTCGCTTTGGGTGCGAGTGGTCCCGGGTTCAAATCCCGGACGGACCCGAGTTTTTCAAGAAGTATTTTAGTGACATTTAAATGCAACTATCTACAGGTTAGGCCTATGAGTTTAGCATGTCTCTGTTACGCATGGGCCGTTGGTCTAGGGGTATGATACTCGCTTTGGGTACGAGTGGTGCCCTGTTCAAATCCCGGACGGACCCGAGTTTTTGAAGAAGTAACTTAGTGACTATTTAAATTCAACTATCTACAGGTTAGGCCTATGAGTTGAGCATGTCTCAGATACGCATGGTCCGTTGGTCTAGGGGTATGATACTCGTTTTGGGTGCGAGTGGTCCCGGGTTCAAATCCCGGACGGACCCGAGTTTCGAACAAGTAATTTAGTGACTATTTAAATGCAACTAACTACAGGTTAGGCCTATGAGTTGAGCATGTCTCTGATACGCATGGTCCGTTGGTCTAGGGGTATGATACTCGCTTTGGGTGCGAGTGGTCCCGGGTTCAAATCCCGGACGGACCCGAGTTTTTCAAGAAGTATTTTAGTGACATTTAAATGCAACTATCTACAGGTTAGGCCTATGAGTTGACGCATGGTCCGTTGGTCTAGGGGTATGATACTCGCTTTGGGAACGAGTGGTCCCCTGTTCAAATCCCGGAAGGACCCGAGTTTTTGAAGAAGTAACTTAGTGACTATTTAAATACAACTATCTACAGGTTAGGCGTATGAGTTGATCATCTCTGATACGCATGGTCCGTTGGTCTAGGGGTATGATACTCGCTTTGGGTACGAGTGGTCCCCTGTTCAAATCCCGGACGGACGCGAGTTTTTGAAGAAGTAACTTAGTGACTATTTAAATTCAACTATCTACAGGTTAGGCCTATGAGTTGATCATCTCTGATACGCATGGGCCGTTGGTCTAGGGGTATGATACTCGCTTTGGGTACGAGTGGTCCCCTGTTCAAATCCCGGACGGACGCGAGTTTTTGAAGAAGTAACTTAGTGACTATTTAAATTCAACTATCTACAGGTTAGGCCTATGAGTTAAGCATGTCTCTGATACGCATGGGGCGTTGGTCTAGGGGTATGATACTCGCTTTGGGTACGAGTGGTCCCCTGTTCAAATCCCGGACGGACGCGAGTTTTTGAAGAAGTAACTTAGTGACTATTTAAATTCAACTATCTACAGGTTAGGCCTATGAGTTGAGTTTGTCTCAGATACGCATGGTCCGTTGGTCTAGGGGTATGATACTCGCTTTTCGTGCGAGTGGTCCCGGGTTCAAATCCCGGACGGACCCGAGTTTTTCAAGAAGTATTTTAGTGACATTTAAATGCAACTATCTACAGGTTAGGCCTATGAGTTGATCATCTCTGATACGCATGGTCCGTTGGTCTAGGGGTATGATACTCGCTTTGGGAACGAGTGGTCCCCTGTTCAAATCCCGGACGGACCCGAGTTTTTGAAGAAGTAACTTAGTGACTATTTAAATTCAACTATCTACAGGTTAGGCCTATGAGTTGAGCATGTCTCTAACATGCATGGTCCGTTGGTCTAGGGGTATGATACTCGCTTTGGGAACGAGTGGTCCCCTGTTCAAATCCCGGACGGACCCGAGTTTTTGAAGAAGTAACTTAGTGACTATTTAAATTCAACTATCTACAGGTTAGGCCTATGAGTTGAGCATGTCTCTAACATGCATGGTCCGTTGGTCTAGGGGTATGATACTCGTTTTGGGTGCGAGTTGTCCCGGGTTCAAATCCCGGACGGACCCGACTTTAGAACAAGTAATTTAGTGACTGTTTAAATGCAACTAACTACAGGTTAGGCCTATGAGTTGAGCATGTCTCTAAAACGCATGGTCCGTTGGTCTAGGGGTATGATACTCGCTTTGGGTACGAGTGGTCCCCTGTTCAAATCCCGGACGAACCCGAGTTTTTGAAGATGTAACTTAGTGACTATTTAAATTCAACTATCTACAGGTTAGGCCTATGAGTTAAGCATGTCTCTGATACGCATGGGCCGTTGGTCTAGGGGTATGATACTCGCTTTGGGTACGAGTGGTCCCCTGTTCAAATCCCGGACGGACGCGAGTTTTTGAAGAAGTAACTTAGTGACTATTTAAATTCAACTATCTACAGGTTAGGCCTATGAGTTGAGTATGTCTCAGATACGCATGGTCCGTTGGTCTAGGGGTATGATACTCGCTTTGGGTGCGAGTGGTCCCGGGTTCAAATCCCAGACGGACCCGAGTTTTTCAAGAAGTATTTTAGTGACATTTAAATGCAACTATCTACAGGTTAGGCCTATGAGTTGATCATCTCTGATACGCATGGTCCGTTGGTCTAGGGGTATGATACTCGCTTTGGGAACGAGTGGTCCCCTGTTCAAATCCCGGACGGACCCGAGTTTTTGAAGAAGTAAATTAGTGACTATTTAAATTCAACTATCTACAGGTTAGGCCTATGAGTTGAGCATGTCTCTAACACGCATGGTCCGTTGGTCTAGGGGTATGATACTCGTTTTGGGTGCGAGTGGTCCCGGGTTCAAATCCCGGACGGACCCGACTTTAGAACAAGTAATTTAGTGACTGTTTAAATGCAACTAACTACAGGTTAGGCCTATGAGTTGAGCATGTCTCTAAAACGCATGGTCCGTTGGTCTAGGGGTATGATACTCGCTTTGGGTACGAGTGGTCCCCTGTTCAAATCCCGGACGGAACCGAGTTTTTGAAGATGTAACTTAGTGACTATTTAAATTCAACTATCTACAGGTTAGGCCTATGAGTTAAGCATGTCTCTGATACGCATGGGCCGTTGGTCTAGGGGTATGATACTCGCTTTGGGTACGAGTGGTCCCCTGTTCAAATCCCGGACGGACCCGGGTTTTTGAAGAAGTAACTTAGTGACTATTTAAATTCAACTATCTACAGGTTAGGCCTATGAGTTGAGCATGTCTCAGCTACGCATGGTCCGTTGGTCACGGGGTATGATACTAGCTTTGGGTGCGAGTGGTCCCGGGTTCAAATGCCAGACGGACCCGAGTTTTTCAAGAAGTATTTTAGTGACATTTAAATGCAACTATCTACAGGTTAGGCGTATGAGTTGATCATCTCTGATACGCATGGGCCGTTGGTCTAGGGGTATGATACTCGCTTTGGGTACGAGTGGTCCCCTGTTCAAATCCCGGACGGACGCGAGTTTTTGAAGAAGTAACTTAGTGACTATTTAAATTCAACTATCTACAGGTTAGGCCTATGAGTTAAGCATGTCTCTGATACGCATGGGCCGTTGGTCTAGGGGTATGATACTCGCTTTGGGTACGAGTGGTCCCCTGTTCAAATCCCGGACGGACGCGAGTTTTTGAAGAAGTAACTTAGTGACTATTTAAATTCAACTATCTACAGGTTAGGCCTATGAGTTGAGTATGTCTCAGATACGCATGGTCCGTTGGTCTAGGGGTATGATACTCGCTTTGGGTGCGAGTGGTCCCGGGTTCAAATCCCGGACGGACCCGAGTTTTTCAAGAAGTATTTTAGTGACATTTAAATGCAACTATCTACAGGTTAGGCCTATGAGTTGATCATCTCTGATACGCATGGTCCGTTGGTGTAGGGGTATGATACTCGCTTTGGGAACGAGTGGTCCCCTGTTCAAATCCCGGACGGACCCGAGTTTTTGAAGAAGTAACTTAGTGACTATTTAAATTCAACTA